>NW_015113739.1:215433-216518 GCF_001443285.1 Poecilia latipinna
GCACGTCACTGCTCTATACATATTAAATGTAATATAAAAATCAATGCCACTGCATTAGACAACAACCCTGTACATCTGGGAGAGAATTCACTGAACATAAAACATTGTTTGTTTTTTTTTTTTTTTTTTTTTTTCTAGGTCATGTTGTGACTGTCCATCTCGTCCTTTAAATTTTGTATATTTCCCTTTCTGGTCACCTGGACATACATAATACACCTTTTAAAAACAAGGTATACATTCAACAGATTAATTATTACTTATTTTATTAAGAGACATATTTGGTCAGATCTGCAACAATTTGGTTTGATTATGAATATAAACGACTACTTATGGAAATTATTAACAAAACAAGCAATTTAAATAAAAATGGTCAAATTGGGCACCATCTGATTATTAGGAAAATAATAGCCAAAAATGTCAGCCTCAGTTATCATCTATAAATTCTTGCCTGATAAGGGTTTTTAAATTAACAATGGATTAAGATGCTTTTCGAAACGATGTCGTCCTCACAGACGAGTGTAGAAAGAGGCAGAGTTTCTACAGGAGCTCTGTTTTATTAACCTGATTTTCACATTCATGCAATGAAACTCCCATTCCTGCTGAAAGTGAAAGTAGAAGCATGCAATGCATTGTGGGATTTTTAGTTCTTACCTCAGCCTCTTGTAGTTCAGTCCTTCATGGCTGGAGGCAGAACAGGACAAATGTCTTACTTTTAGTCAAATAACTGTAACTTTAAAGTTTAGGACTTAGACTTGACTCTGGACTTACTCTACATGTCTTTACTTTCAGTATTGACCTGAGACTTAAACTTAAGACTTATGTGTGACTTCTGAAACAATAACTTGGTTAAACCTCAGCTATTGGCCCACTGACCTTTTCATTATCACTAGAGAGGCTCTTCCTATTGTACATCAGCCATTTTGACTTTGTTTAATAGCTTACTGACAAAATGAACTTCAGTGATAGGTCGCAGCTGTTTGCAAAATATTTTAACTCTACAGGATATCTATGGAAGTAAATATGTGCCATCAGAATTTGAATAAAAAATGCATCCGAATTCAATTTAAAGAAAAATTCAGTGTCAT
>NW_015113740.1:0-67929 GCF_001443285.1 Poecilia latipinna
CACACACACACATTGTAGTAGCAGACTTAACTGTTAAATTTAGAAAAATGCACCTATTTACTTGAGTACATTCATTCAGTGAGAAATATAAGTTGAGAAATGGTGGCACAATTATTGGCAGCTGTAGAAATGCCTTCAAAATAAATTCAGCTGGTTCTTCTTCATTAGAAACGAGGTCCAGGCCCAGGCAGGAAAAGATGATGCGTTTAAAATTCCAGACTCGCTTTTATACGGAACAATGATGCGCCTACAAGAATTACAATGGTGCGCTGGTTCTGGTCCTGAAGAGACACGTTACTGATGCGACGCATACAATTCGCTTCATTATTAATTTAAATTGTCTGGACACTGTTCTGAACGATATGCACCGAGGGAACCATGGCCTCCGTTTACATGGCTGTGTGTGTGTGTGAGGAAAGTAAGAACAGACTAGCGGGCCGGTGGCTCATCAGCTGTCAGATCGTCCTGTCTGGTCTGACCCAGCTGGCTCTTATTTATCCAAACCACTGAGTCACATCTGATTTTGCACATATTTCTGTCTCCTAAAACTGGCAGAAAAATGACAATTTCTCACTCCCAACAAAAGCCATGGTTTTTTTGGCCAAACGAAAAACACCAAGAACAAATTCCCTGCTCCCTCCCATCGACAGGACACTGATGCGACCACTGTATTTAACTACCTTTTGTGTGTGTGGGGGAGGGGGACAAAAAGCATATTTTCACCTAAACACAGATGTTACTTTGTCTTTCACTCACACTTCTTTTCTCTTATTTTCTCAAAGCTGGCCTCAGATGTATATTCAGTTGGAAATGCTGTTTTGTCTTTGTCACAAATAAAGCAGAGCAGCTACTCAAGTCACCAAAGCTACGTTTCCTTACTGCGGAGCTGGCCTCGTCCGCTGGTCCGAGTGCAACGGCGACGTGATGGTCGGCGTCCAGCAGGCTCTCCTGCGGGAGCACACCGACAGACACGTCAGGACAGGGTTTGAAATTACCTGCAAGAGTGAGTGAAAATAGCCATCTGTCTCCGTGTGTTAGCTCTGTGATTGACTGCGAAAGACCCAGCCTGCCTCTCCCGCATGACTTTTTAATGATAAACAGCAATTGCTGAGAAATGGCTGAATACTCGTGTCTGTAAAGTGTCAAAAGCTAAACAAGCAGCAAATCCCTCCGGAGCCACGGGCGACATTCTGTCACAAACCAGGGCGTACCGTTTTAAAATTAAAAACAAATACGCACGGAAACTGAGCAGATTTCAGATTCATAACCGACAGGCGCCAGTTTTTCAAAGTGCGGCAAAGAAAAGAAACATATCAAAACAGTTAGTGGTAATTACAAGTCTACTTGGTTTAGCCTATTTACATTTTGTATTCTCATGTCAAGAAGATCAAATCGCAATGAGAAGAGATTTCCACGTTGTACTAAAAGTATCAAGACAGAACTGTGCAAATTATCATGTTGTATCAACGATTCGCCACAAAAAGACATTATAGAAACAAAAGAAAATCTCAGGTGTATGCAAAAAAACTAAATCGGCAATCTTATGCATTTGCTGCATGTTTAATAATATAAACTCATATATTGGATAGTTGGTTGTTTCAGCTTTGTCACTTGCTCATTTACAGCAATCTTTACCCAATTCTCCCCCACCCCATTTAGTTAGACATCTAAATGCATAAACGATATGAAAATTGTTTAATATCCTGAATTTATTTTGAAATGTGTCAAAGGCAATGACGGGTAAGAGGTGGTCATCATAAAGCTTTTGGGACTTGTGTATATTTGATGGGTTAACATTAGAATCCCTTCCTGGTGATCTATTTTCCGTAAGAAAACCAATGTTAAACATGGAAAAAGACATTCAGATGCTTTCTGAACCCAACTTACTTCAAATACCCACAAATCCTCTGGTTCCTCATCCAGATGCATCTTGGTCTGGCGCAGCACGGTGCCAAGTGTGAGCAGCTCAGGTGACAGGTGAAACTCCGCCCTCTGCAGGTTGAAGCCCAGACCTGTGCCGATGGCCTTGATGAAGCTCTCCTTCAGGGTCTTGGTGCAAAAAAAAAAAAAAAAAAAAATCAAGAGGAAACTTGATTAGCTAACGTGGACAGATAAAGAAAATGTTTTTGCTTGTGTGAGTAAAGCTGAAAGTGACAGTCTGAGCATGGACAGCGAGCGTGTCTCTGTGGTTCGAACTCCAGCAGATGAATTCACGCACACGTGTTAAAAGGCGTGCATACAAAAGAGGGGCTTTATGTCTCTGCATGCGCCCAGCCAAAACAAGCCATGCTCCATGGCCAATAAGCCACAATAACACCATTACAGGACTAATCACTATGGCAACCGTTGAGCTCTGCCATTAGTCAACAGTGTGGTGGTGATATCAGAGCTTTGACGTCTCTGTGCCGCCCTCTCATTCTCACAGCATCTTTACTTAGCTCAGCACTTGCTTACAGTGGCCATCTGTGTGTGTGTGTGTGTGCGTGCGTTCATGTCTTTGAAGAAGAAATGGAAGACGGGAAACAAAGCTGAGTACTGTGACAAGGACATAACGGGACCAACGGGAGATTAGAGGAAGGGAGAAAAGTGGAGGTGAAATTTGAATCAAAAGGAGGTCAAGCAAAATGTACAAATTTCTCTCTCTCTCTTCCACACACGCGCACGCAAACACACACGCGCACACACACACACACACCACCGCCTGTGGCGCCCGGCAGCAATGCAGTGTGATGACAGGGTAGTATGGTTGCCATGATTACCCAATGGCGGTAGAACGCGGCAAGCTGCTGGTGCTCCGAGGCGGCTGATTGGATGGTGCTCCATTCGTGCGCTGTAAACTGACGAGTCATGATGCGGAAAAACTCCGGGACGGAGTTGCTACCTGCAGGAGACGGAGACACGAGGACGCAGACGTGAGGAGAGGGGAAAAAAAGTGAGCAGACGGAAAATAATGTGCAAAAGCAAGTCACAACCTTAATTATCACAATGCATATTTGATTGTGGTGACTGAACACACAAGCTCTGGACCTACATTTTAAAATCGCATGTCTTATGAATACTTTTGTTAGACAACAGCAACACCTTGTGGATAACTTGTGAAACTACAAATCTAAAATAGGGCCACAGAATAAAAACGTTTACAACCAGCTGCAGAAATGGATTCATTATTGTGAATCTCTTATGACACTGCATTTATAGTTGCATTGAAACATTTCATAAAAACTCTAAAACTCTCACATTTGCTTTTATGTAGCAATAAAACTCATGCGTAAGTCTCAGCCTTCACCTGGCAGCGTGGTCTTCATCACATCTACTCCAACCTGCACCCCCTGCTGTGCAGCAAGCACAGCATAGTCGCCTTGGTGGGAGATGTTGAAACTCCAGGGTGGATCAGAACCAGTAGTGACCTGCATCGTTTTCAAATGCATTAAAAAAAAAAAAAAAAAGGTTTCTAGTTGATTTAGTGTGTTAGTGTGTCTTGACAGTCAGGTGAGGCTCCACGTGTGAAAATGAAGACAAAGGAGGGCTTTTAATATACAGATAATGTTCCAACAGGCAGAACATTGTGATACTTGTGTATGCAGCACTGGGGATGTCAAGATGGGCTAAATGTGACCCAAAGTGCCAGCAATGGCCTGTGAACAATCACAATCCAAGACATAAAATAAATTGCAAGTCCAAAATAAACTGGAATTTATTTAGGGGACTGACACAAGTATGAATGGTTATCATACGGACGGGGAAAACCCCCCACATAATTTAATAGTTATTTATTTATTATGACTTGGTAGTGCAACCCAAAAATCAAGTTCTGACCTGGGCAGATATTCATTTCACATTGTCGGGGGTCCCATGTGTCTCATGCTTAATGGGTTTCAAACAGTAACAGAGTAAAAAAAAAGAAAAGAAGAAGAAGTAGCATAAGGAAACACTTAACCTTAAATGAAACAAAGTTTTTACCTGTAGAGGGGCAGCCAGATATGGTTTCCCTCGAGGGGATCGGTTTAATCTGATCTGTGACCAGGGGATTCCCATCATCTCACAAACAAATTTCCTGAGCAACAGCCGGCCAGCCTGTTGGCACATATATATTTAACATTATAACCTAATAGGTTATTCAAGTCGCCAGCTGTTTCTCAATAGCATAAAAACATGGTGAGCTTCGAGAATAAGAAGCAACGATTTGTTTTGTTTTATGACACTGTTTTTATGTCATCCTGGAAATTGAAGACCCTTCAGATTTTTGTTAATCATTAAATCAATCGAAACTGTACATACATCCTTGAAGTTCTTGGTGTCTATTCAGCTAGGGTGCATTTTACTAACTCAATGACAGTGTATAAGTTGATCAGTCTACAAATTAATTTCCGTTCATGCATACCAATGACAGCTGCAGAAGGTGGGTAAACATTGCAGATCAGACTCACCATCGCTGACTTAGCATCCTTAGCGAAGACAAACTGTCCGATCCTGTCCTTCTCTTCTTGCTGGACACACCGAGCAGCAAACAACCATTCGGACCTGCTCGGTGTCCACGACCCGCAGCGGAAACCCCAGCGGACAGAGCCCATACCTGCTCACCTTCGTCATCTTAACTCCTGCAAAACTTCCCGCTGATCACAATAAGCTACCTTTAGCATGGCGTCCCAGCATAAACAAACTTAATTGTGTTGTATTTAAAATTTTGGGGTCTCGGAGAGATGCAGATGAAGAAATGTTGGAACTGGTAAACCAAGGCAGATAAAAATTAAACCGACCTTTCTGTTTACGTTGCTACTTTGACTCCGCTATATTCACCCGGAAGAGCATTAATGTCGTCAGAAGGGGAAAAGCGGGTCAGGATTGGCCAATACGAGCGTCTGAAACAGTGAGCTAATAAAGTTGCCTTCATGTACTTTCAAGAATGTTGTAAATAAGAAATAGAATCGTTAGGCGTAAGATTATTTCATTACTTTCTTAGTAAAATCCGATAAATATGACATGAAGTTTACAAAATTAATATGCTCTCAGCGAGTCTAAATTTCTTAATTTATATGTTTTCGTGTATTTTACAGAAAATTAAGTTTTTATTCTAAACTGTGACACACTAATTAAATATGTTATCTGTATGGTACTAATAAAAAAACAAACAAACCCGGAAGTGACATTAAATAAAGTTAATTTTAATAATAAAAAAATATAATTTAAACAAAAAATAACGGTCTGGTGTATTCTTCGTGGTTGGTGCCCAACTTGAGCCTCGGAAATGCTGGTGACGGACTGACCTGAAAAGCAACTGGAATTATGTCTAAGCGGTGTGGTTGTCTCTCTGCATAGCAAGGGACATATTTTTCTCACATATTATAAATAAATAATTACAAATAAACCGGGTCTTATTGTCTAAGACTGTTCAAGATTATGATTGTTGTTCTCCTCTGGCTTAGGCGTATGCCTCCATTATTATTTATTTAGCCATTTAATTAATTGATTGTCTTCTCAATATAGAAAGACAGCCAACGAATCCTACAGAATATTAATATTTTATATGATATAAATCTCACAGAAGCCAGCTGCACTCGTGGTAGCTGTAACATTTAATAATAATGTTGATTATTTTTGGTTTTATTTAGTTTTTTATTATTCTGAAAGTGTGGCATGTAAACATATTTAGTCGATCAAACTAAAAATTAGAAAAACAACACCTAGCATCGGGCCAAAACACCTTATTCCACAGATTTGATGTGACCCCTACCTGACTTCATGATGCTATTTATTCGTCAATCTTCCATAAGAAAATCAAAGTTTGATTTTGAAAGAAATTCAAACAACAATTTAACACATTAAAATGTGAAAAGTTCAAGAAGCTTTTACAAGTAGTATAGCTAATTAAGAGTAGTTTATGCAAAAAAAGTCTAGATAAAAGTTGTTTTTCTACATTTTAGGTTTTTCCACTCAAAATAATCAGTTATATTGTCCATATTCAACACTTTGTTACCACCAGTCTGGTCAGTCATTATTGAATTTAACTTTTCAGACTGAATTTCTTCAGTTAAATAACACCTTTACTACCACAGTATCAACCCTCAGTTTACTCTTCCTGTCTGACTCCCAGGTGGACTGCTGGATCCTGTCGGTTTGCCATGACTCTCAGCTCACCTGGCAACAGCACAGATCAGGATATAAAGGCGCAGCACCCTGCCAGGCCAGCGATAATATACTTTACTTGTCTGTTTCCACATCAAATCGGAACCTTATGGAAGCAGTAGAAGGAACCTTTCTGAGCGAAGCGTGAAGAAAGAAATACCTATAGACGGTGCACTCTCCTGGCCCACCTGCTGTGATTTCCTCACTTAGCTTGCATCTTTCCAGCTGGTGTTTCCTTAACTCCAATTCTCACACACACTCACACAGAGACAGCATCTAGTGGAACAGCTGGCATCCATCTCCCGGGAGGTGGAAAACTTCACATAAGACGGCTTGAGTCACAGAGGAAGTCTTCTCGGATGAAAACTGCAATACTTTTCAAACTGAAGCTCCTCTGCTAGACACTCGCTAACATTTATTGCTAACATCCACGCACCTTGAGGTCTAAAGATTCATTCTCCCCCTCACTTTTATATGTCATCTCTCGATTTCTCTCTTTCCTCCGTGTTTTGTAATCTCTCCATCTATTCCTCCTATTTGTTTGTCTGCTTTTATCTTATTGCATAACCTCCTCTCAGTTTCTTCTTGTGTATTTGCGAGGTTTAGCCCCCCGTCCTTTGCTTCTAACTGGATTTCCTGCAGTTAAAGCTTCTGAAAAGTAAAAGAAAAGCAACTCCAGTGTCAGAGAAACAGAGGTTCTTATCAGGGAAGTCCACAAGAGGAGAGATGTGTTGTTCTCCAAACAGCAGGTGGGGGTTTCCTTGTCTCTTCCAAAGTGATGTATCCAGTGGTGTGGTGCAGAAGCACAAGCTGTTCTGGGGATACTGACTAAAGCATGTACAGTTCTGTTCATTATGGAGAACGTAAGGATCTTTCTTTTCCTGATATTTCAAATGCGCAGATGATTACATTGGCTCAATTTAAAGTCTTTAAAAATATTTTTACATTTTATTCCTAAAAGACAGTTTTATTCAACTGTTCAGGTCCGAGCACATTTTGTGGCTTCCCTGGTAAAAGTGTGTAAAAAAAAAAAAAAAAAAAAAAAGCTCTAAATAAGTTACAGTTCATTGCATTAAGATAATTGGAGAGCATGAGGAGCTTTTTCCACTTATTCATTCTGTGTTTCCCACTAAACCTATCTGAAGTGCTTGTTGGAAAGAAATTCAATAATTGTCTCATCTGACCCATAATGTCCCAAAGCGATACTCAGGAGAGATACTGAAGCTCAACAGGATTACATTCGTTATTGTACGACATAAAATATTTTTTTTCTAGGCATCAATCTCAGATAATCAGTCGGCATATTGAGGTACACTGAATTTTTTTCCTTCCTTTCATTTTTACCCTTTTTTTTTAACCTCAATCATGCACACTGTTCTTTATAGGAACACCAAATAAACAGTAAAATATTTACAAACAGATAAAAGTTTAATTGAAAATGAATCAGTTGGAAGAAAACGCAATTCCTCCATGCTTGATTGTTAATGCTCACCTGACCTAAACTACTCAAAGAATGATGAGTTCATTGATTCTCTTGACTTAACATTGTTGAAGGGGGGGATTGTTAAAATACTGTATATAATATGAACAAAGACTTATAGGTAGAGGTAGACATTTTGTAACAAAAATAAAACATAAAACTAGGTTTCTTTGAGGAATAAATTCAGAAGGCAAAGAAGATAATTCTTTTTAAATCACATTTTCTATTCCGTCACTGATTAAATGGGTTTTGTGTGCTTTGTTCAGTAATTTTATTAGCTTCCGACAAGAACAACAATGGTTCATTTGAATACCGCTCTGAACACATTTGGAAATCCGTGCTGTTCAGTGCCAGTAAATGCTTCCTGACAGGACAAACAGAGCATCACTGGTTGGACTTGGGACTACACAGACATGGATTGTTTTAGCAAATTAGGTATTTTATTTAATTTGACAGCAGCCTGAATTACTCCTACACATCTGCAGCACAGCAAGAGCTCCCTGTTTCCTTGCAACGCCAAAGCTGAGATAATAATCCATGTTAGTGTTGTTAGACCAGAACAGTCTAATTGCTGGTTCTTGTTGTTTTCTTCTCTGTGGGTCTGAGCAAAAACGCTGCAGCTAATGAGCTGAAGAGGCAGAGATGGGAAGAAGTGGCACAAGGTGTGAGTGCACTTTGGGGAGGGGGAGAGATGCGTTCTGCAGGAGAAGTGCATTTAATCTTCAAAGCGTAGTTTGATGCACTTAAGCTTAATTTCTAATCAATGCACGTTTCTGTTGTTTTTCCGTATTAATTTCCGTCTCGGATCTGCCTCGGAGGTGAAGCGATGTTATGACAGCTTGAAGGCTGAGCTTCCTTTCTCCTCCCCAATCTCGTTCCTGGCAGTGAAGCCCGAACGCTATCACTCCTCTCCTGAGCACAAAGCCGCCTCTCCTGGGTTGGGATGTGAACAGCTGCCTGACCTCTCTTGGCTTCCCAAAGGATGGCCAGCGTGAGTGGCCAGAGCCGATAGAGCTCAGTGAGCCGAGCGCTGCGGTCTGCGGTGGCACATGTGGGTGGGAAGATGGAGAGCGACATCTGTGAATACGACGTGAGAAACATAAACTAACAGGCAAAAAAATGTTGGCAGAATAACGGCGTGTTAATTTTACTGTGCAAGTATTGATATCTGTTAAACCATTTCACATGGCATCCACAAATTGATTTTTTTTATTTTTATATGAAACATGAAGTGCCACATATTTGTGAAGCATGACTGGAAAGGACATGTGTTTTTCACTACATGTGGTGTATGTGTCATCTAGAGACGCATTATTGTGCGTTTATCTTTGCAAAACAGCTCAAGCTTAGTCTGAGTGGATGGAGCCTGTCTGAGAGTGTAGGCTTTAAAGGTCTTGCAGCAGATTCTGAATTGGACTTAATAACAGACTTTGACCCATTCTAAGGCATTATGTAAACCATTAAATTGTAGCCTGATGTGTATTTGAAAGAACTATGTAAACCATGTTTTATTTATTAGTTTTTCTTCTACTTTACATGCTATTCTACACTACCTTGTGGTGGTCTGTGAAATCCCGATATAAGGGTAATATATATATATATATTTAAAAATCCATGGATATTAATACCTTTCTGAAAAATATTTAAACAAACAAATAAAAAAATCCAGCATGTCTTTGCCTTGCACCTCGTATTACCACTACCCACGTTAATTCTTGCAGCTGGTGTTGACATTCAAGAACAACGTTTATGATGAGTAGCAGAATTAATGTCCCCCATCAGCAAATGTTTAAAACGTCAGAATGATTATGTGTTTCATAGCTCAAGTGGCTCTTGAGCCCGTCTGGTGATTGGGGCCCTGTGGCTTCACAAGGTGGAAATTATCATCAGAATGTGCTAAACAAGAATTAAATAGAGTTTGACTTTGACATGTTGCTGTTTTGTAGATACAGATGCTTCTAAATCAATTCCAAATCACGACTCATGTGTTGATTTGAAAGTGTTATAGTTGAATTAGCTATATACCAATACCTTTTGTTGTAAAAAAAAAAAAAAAAAATCCCAATTTTCTTGTGCTTTTTGCTGAGTTATTACTGTTACACATTACCTTTGAGATAACAGAAAACAACAAGCAAAACAATTACAATTGCAGGCATTTTTCCCTGGAAGTATTTCAGAAAAATCAGTTGCCAAAACATAAAACCGGAAACACTTTATCCAGTGCATCACTGCTTGCCTTTATAGCAACAATGGACTGCTGCAGCATGGCAATGGTCAAAAGATTCATACGGCTTATATTTTGTGGTAACACGCCTGAAATCAAGCATGTTTAATAATCCTCAGGCGTTCAACTTAAATTTCCCAAACTGATCCTAAACCTGTCCATATACCACAAACTATAGTGAGAAGATTTTAGAGGGACCATATAATTTAAAATATATTAAATATATGTAGACTCAAGTAAAAAGTAAAAATAATCTCTTATTTATCTGGTATTTAGTAAGCAGAACTCATTTTTCGAATCCTCACTGAGCAAAAACAGGAAATGAATGGTCTCATTTAATTTTTATAATGTTGTAAAACATTGAATTAGAACAGTAATTGTGCATTACATACTTTATGTTTTGACTGACAATATATATTTTTCGTAAGATTTTTTTTTTTTAAGCAATTACAATTAAACATACACTACCTCACACTTGTTATAAAATTATTTTCGCCATGTCCTCTGTTGCATTTCCTCTCTACCCTTCATCAAACCATTTTGAAGATATGAGATGCAACTTTTTTCTGGGAACCAAAAGTCATAAGTTTCTTAGTTTGTGCTATTTTAATTGAGATTGTGAACAGCCTCTCGACTTCGCAGGAGAAGAAATTGCTGAAAAATAACACGACTTACTCTTCGCTAACAGAAGCAAAAGAGAAGAGACACAGACACGCACGCACACACATCTTGACAGTCAGGTAGTTAGACAGTCAGATCAAATCATAAAAGAGGAGTTTAGTTTTTGATCCAGGAGTTATTCTCGTTTCTGTAATATAAAAGTTTCATATTCAAAAGATTCTTGTTCAGCTCTCGGTGGACATAAAATGTGCTGAAAATCCTCTGTGTTGATACAGAAACGGTCCCAAAGAGTCAGAGGCGTGCAACAACTCAACCGACTTTTAGTTCCTTTTTCAGAAAGGGAAGCTGATTCTGGGTGAAACTGCTACATGCTGGCTGTTAAAGAACGTTACAATATATCTATGTTTTTTTTCTGGGTCATTATTACCTTAACTTTTGTAACATTTTATACCATATTAGGCAGATGTACAGAAGAGACAGAGGGAAATCAAATCAGTATTCATAGAGTCACAGTTTAGATCTCTACCATCAAAATGAAACAAAAACATGAGTTTCTTAGAGAGCTACTGAGAATATTCCTTACAGACTGAGATGCCCCAAGGTCTTTCTGCAATATGCTGCTGCTGATGATAACTGCTGAAAGGTTGTACGGATCAGAATTGGTATTGCAAGGTACACTTTGACTTTCCTAAATCCTTTTGGGGCATTTCAGAAATCTCTTACATTTTAAAAGAACCCAGTACTTTGCCTGCTAATAACTGGATCTAGTTTCTTTTTATGAATATCTTATGCAGACTTCTGTTTTCTTATTAAAATCACCCAGTATTGTCTTTCATAAAAGAATAGGAGAAAAGTGCAATAAAACTGCTAAACCTATTCTTTAAAGCAACTTTTGAGATAATAAATTCTTAGGATTAGGGAGACATTTTTCACTGACTGTAAACCAACTACAAATCTAAATATTTTTCTCTTCATGGTGAAAGTATTTCGATTTTGTTCCTTTGAGCTCATATGGAAAATCATCCGTAAAAGACAGTCAAAGAAATTAGGATCTCAGATGAAAGTAATGATGGACGTTTATAAGTTATTTTCAAGACCAAGTCAATTCTCTGTTTTGACTGAAATAAATGTTGTCATATTTATTGCGATTTATGTCTGTCTCGTTATTGTGGATTGTTGTATATTATGATTTCAAATCATAGTCTTGAAGTCTAATTAAACATTTTAACATTCAATTGAGCTAAAAAAAATAAAATAAAAAATTCCCCCCCAATTATTTGATATTATTTGATTATTATTTGATAAAATACTGAAGTACAAATATTCAAAGTAGATCAATGTATGAATGAATCAAAGCAGGAAATAGTTTTACTTAGAGAAACCAGAATGTCTGAAATGATGTAAGCTGAATAGCAATAGAATAGCATGTTTATGGCAAATTAAGTCTATTTTTATTTTCATTTAAAAATGAATCTTCAAAAACCATAAACATATGTAGTCTATGTTCAGCGAACATCCTTGGGTAATAAATCAATCCAACCTGTTACAGAGGAAATTGTGCAGCTGCCACAGCCAGACTCTGTAGCTGTAAATTATTGTTCCAAGGGTCAATAACGAAAATCAGACAAATTCATGTATTGCATTTTAGTCTTACAGTAACAGAGAGGCCATATGTATTGTGTGTAACGTTACCATTTGTATACCCATGGGTAAATCGGAGGGAACAATATCAATAATTTACTAAAATAATCTAATCTTCCTTATCTTGGAACACAACATCAGACGATTGCTTATGAGACTCAAGCCACCAACCTCGAGTCGAAGTCAAGTTTTGAGTTTAAGTCACAGATACGTCACTGTTCAGCTCTGCTTTGTCTGCCGTTGTTCTGAGGATTTACTCAGCTTTCAAAGAGCAACACAATGACTTCACACAACCTCACTCACTGGAAAACATCTAAACTATCTCCTTAAAGAAGCACAAACAATTCATGTTTCAATTACTGGTGCAGAAAAGATGCCTCAATAAGTCCTTCTCTCGTGAGGGCAATGTTTTGTTTTCTCACGCTGCCTCTACATTATGGTTCAGATTTCATTATGAATAACGTGGCACCGTGAAACCCGTCAGGGGATCAAACCAGCGAAACAGCTAGTCAAGGCTGATTTGTGGCAGGATACAATTAGCAGCCTCCACGCAAGCAAGTAAACAGGGCAAGATGGCTGTTCCGTTGAGAGAATAATGACAGGGTAGACGACTATCTCAATTTTATCTAGCATTTGCATTAAAGCACTGGGAAGTTTTTGAGTTTTTTATTTTTTTATTTTTTGCAGCTTAAGATGGCACAAATCAACTCTAGGATGTTGCTCCTCGGAACAGTGCTTAGTTTCCCCTCCTACAAACTGGTTAATGGGCTGATACTAGAGAATAATGCAAGATATCTGCCTGAACGTGAGTAAAATGTAAATGAATCTAGCACACTATTAGCACACTGTGGCACACCTGCTGTGTATCGAGTGAGTGCAATGTGCAAACTCTTTATGTGGCGCCTCAGAGAGCCCACACTCTACATGTTTCCCTTAGTTTTCAGTGTTCATGTCCTGCATGGATACTCCTGTTTATCATCATAGCCTAAAAGGTCAGGAAACTAAAGTTTTTTTAGTTTTTTTTTTTTTAGTTGTGTATTATTTGTACTTGTCAAAGAAAAAAAAAATGTTGTGATGGTGCAACTAATACTCAATCAGGAGTAATTATCCAGAAACAAATATGTGTTTTTTTTTTTTATTGTTAATTAATTTCTAATTAGTTATACTTGAATTAACACTGATTTCAAACAAACATTTTAGTCACAGTTTTTGGATGTAATTAAATGAAAAACAATTTGCTTATTTGATTAACTCCTCGCTCAGTCAGAAAACAACACTGCGCTAATTCGACCTCGTAGCGTTCATCAGTCGTCGTCTAATGTCGTGTCTAATTGACTGTAGGTATGTAAGCGCCACGCTTCTCAGTGGCCTGAGAAGCGTGGATCAAGAACACAGCAGATGCTGGCTTGTGCATCTGCAGCGACAATTTTACACACCTGCAAATATATGCATGTGTGTGTGCATGGAGAGAGCGTTGGAATTTAATTTTCCCTTCTGTCATGAGAGATGGCTGGGAAGAAAAGAGCAGGCGGGGTGGATATGACAGGTGTGGGTCTGTGGATGAGAAATCGGGGTTTGAGATCTGCTCGCCAGAGACAGGGATGCAAAAATGGAGAAATTAGATATGACAGGAGGAGGGGGAGTAAAGAGAATGATTAGAGGAATTGAGGGTGAAAACAGAGGAGAAATGGGGGGGGGGAAAGGGGAGGGGGGTCTCAGCAGAAATGGGGGATGAAATGCAAAGATGAGAAAGAGATGAGATAAACCAGGCTAATAAAACATAAAAGGTGAAAAGGGCGTTTTAACATTGCAGGGGCGGTAAAAAGGTTGATCCGAAGTGTTTGTGAGTGTGTGCTGTATGCATTTGCACATGAAGGTGTAAGGTTAAAAGGGTGGAGGGACGTCCTCAAAATGGTTATTTTCCTTCATCCTCAAGTAAATGGGAAATTCTTGTCAGTAATAACCCTGCACTGGGATTGTAATGTGTGTGTGTGTGTGCGTGAGAGAGCGTGTGTATTTGTGTTAGTGTAATACAGATGGGAAATGTTTGTCGGTGATGGTTTTGCATTAGGTGTGTTTGGTCCGCAGAGGTTGAAAAAGGAGCCTAAATGACAAAATCGCAGCAGGGATTTTTCAGTAGTGCAGAAGAGATGACATCAGAGACTTTGTTGCGTCAGACTTTACATGCACTATGTTGCCAAAAGTATTGAATCACCCGTACAAATCACTGAATCACCGGAGAGATGGATAAATTACACACTTCTAGACAGTCTAGAGACTTTGCCTTCTCAAATGAGTCGAAGGTGTTGTAGCGGTGGAGGGTAAGGCATCACTACTACTATTATGTTTTGTTTCATCAGATCATTTTATTATTATTTGTTTTCCTATATCTGGCCCCTCCAGTGTATTTACTGTGCTCGTTCAGCGGCTCTCATTGTTTGTGTTTTGGATTTGTTTAATTTGATCAGTTCAGTTTTCCATTCAGGTTTCCTTTCCCCTTTCGTTGTCTTTGTTTCTGTTCTGTTCTCTACACCACAGCCTTCCTTTCTGCTCCCCTTTCCAGCTGTTTATCAAATCCTCATTTGTCCCCAGCTGCATTTAGCTGCTCCTTTATTCTCCACTGGTTCCTTCCATTGTACTCCGATTTTCCTCCATGTCGTCCTGTTAACCTGCAGCTTCCATTTTTCGTCGTCGTCATTAAAAGTCATGAGATCTGTGACAATTCTGTTTTTGTGACTGCAGTTTGGTCGAGACATAGACTCGGCACGCATAACAGCGTCTGCTTTTTCCATCAACAAAATTGGACACAGTGTTTTGTTTTTGCTCTTTTGTTCTTTTAGAAAAAAATACACTGGTTTACCTTCATTAAAGATGAAGAGGTGGAAGCACAGCAGCAGCTAAGGATTTGTCATTCCTTCCCTTATAAATGGCAACAAGTGCCAAAACTAATATTTCCAAATACTTTTAACATAATTCCTGCTATTTCCCCTTCTGAATTTTTTTCATATCTTGTTAAATGCTGCACGTGTGTAGAGTGTAAAACTATGAATTTGCAAAAGAATTGTAGGAATTTGTACAACTGAAGAACATCAAGTACATCAAGAGTGGCAAAAATAGCTTGAAGAAAAACATACAAAGTCACAGCAACCATGTTAATATAATCTTAAAGCCCGTCCTTCCTTTATTTTGAATTATTTTATGTCTAGTATTGCAGTATTATGTCTCATCTTCAGCTACATCTTACACTGAATATCCCATTTGGAAGCATCTATAAATGGCCTTCTAATGTCTTGATACCACAATATGCTTGGTAACATGAAAAACCTTTTAACCGACATCTGCCCTGAAAGAGTGTGTGATCACAACAGAACGAGTTTCTTTCAGACAGGTTTTAGTTTACGTGCATATTTTGAGTAAAACTGAAGCGTTTGAGTTTGCGTGAAACTATTTGGAAAAGTTTTAAAAATGTCCCAATGAGACCTCCTGTTTTAGCTGGCCATGCTGTGTGAGAAGCAGTCGGGTATTTTGCAAGTAAAAATCTGAAAAGTGCGGTGCACATTTGGATTTTGTGCCCCTGGAACATTTATTTGTCAAACCATCATTCGATGCAGCTACATCTGCAAATCCTTTAGCATGGGTATTTTCCAAGTTTGCTCTTTCAGACACAAAAGTTTCGACTGTCTTTGCTTCAAGCTGCAATTCATTTCAAGCTGAAGTCAAATTGGACTGAGATCATCTCGACACAAATTCTCAGTTGGTTTTAGGTGTAGACTTTGACTGGACCACTTTATAACTTGAACAAGTTTTGACCCAAACACTCCAACAGAGTTCTAGCTTTAGGGTTGCTGTGCTACTTAGAGGTAAATCCCCACCCTTCCTGCTCTGCATTTAGCTCTATCCAGTGTCTGTATCATTGCTGGAAAAAAACAAACAACAACAACAACAAATAAAAACATTTTAGTAATAATCAAACTTACACAGAACAATTGTGGAGTCCTCTGATGAAGCACCTCTCCACGTTATGCTGTACAAGAGCTGATGATCTGCTGCAGTGATAACCAATCTAACAATGCTTTTTTTTGTAGAGAATTCAAATCTCTTATAAAAGATAATAATTAACATATTGGACACTTTAATAAGATGCATGAAATTTAGTTTTAGTTTTTTGATGTGCATTGTAGCTTACAAAAAAAAAAAAGCATTTTACTGTCATTACTTCTTAAATTTAGCGTGAAAGATTTTCTTTATGCCATCTGGGGCACTGTGGGTCTTTTCTATCCACTGTTCAAAACTGGTCATGTAATTTTACTTGCTGGTATTACAGTTTAAACAATACAGGTTTTCAAAATCAAAATTGTAAACGTAAAAAAAAAAAAAAAAAGGTTTAGGATCACAGGGAGTGTTTTCTACAAGACTACAGGAGGATATGAAAGTTTGACAAGCAAACCTTTGAATGATGTACTTTTAGTCTCTGGTGTGGGATATAGAGAGTAAACTGCCTATGCATGCACATCCCCCGAAATATTTTAAGATTTCGAATATTACTCTGTCATCTTAAATTCTGCCTTTGTAATTATCAAATTTATTATGAAATCTTAAGCTTCCTTCAGCTTTATTATCTCAAATCGTTTCTCAACAAGCAGTCAAATCAGTAAAGCTTTAAATGGTCACACAAACTTTACCTTTTTTCTTGCTTTTTGTGGTTGTAAAAAGTCTGTAAGGACACTGGAGGTGAGATTTGCAGCCTTTATGGACTATTAACTGATTTCCAGTCTAACAAACCATCCATCCGTTTTCTTTACACCCTTGTCCCTCAGTGGGGTCAGGAGGGTTGTCGGTGCCCATCTCCAGCTAACGTTCGGGGCGAGAGGCGGGGTTCACCCTGGACAGGTCGCCAGTCTGTCGCAGGGCAACACAGAGACAGACAGGACACACAACCATGCATACACACACTCACACCTAGGGACAATTTAGAGATACCAATTAACCTGACAGTCATGTTTTTGGACTGTGGGAGGAAACCGGAGTACCCAGAGAAAACCCACGCATGCACAGGGAGAACGTGCAAACTCCATGCAGCTTCTTGCTGCAAGGCAACAGCTCTACCAACTGTGCCAATGTGCAGCCCTACTCTAACAAACCAAATACTAGAACCAACAAATATCAGCTGCAGTGCACTTTGTAATTCAAAAAACCAAAACAATTTGTTTCGAAGGGATGAGTTGAAAAGTTATCGAAAAAGTACCGATGTTCCATGAAAGGAAGCTAATCGAGAATTAGTCATTTAGAAATGTTGACTATTTGCAAGTTTTGTTTTCAAATGAACAAACCTGACAAAACTTTGTCATGTTTTGTTGCTGTGAGCTCTGCAAAGGTTTTGCTCCCTCCTGTTTATGTAGTTTATTAATACACTGTGAATATTGTCTAACTAAATCAAAGTAAAGATATGAGATCAATGACAAAAATTACAGAAAGTCCTCAGATTCGGAATTGATGTTTTACTATAAAAGGAAACAAAACATGTAGAAAAACATTGAGAAACAAAAGAAAATGTTAAAGCCAGAATATTGACAGCGCAGCTTATTGCCGTCTACTTGCCACCCCCACAACAATGTCATAAAATAATAACTGCTTTGCCTGGTGACAATTTTGCATAAGTTGAAACCATGGAAACGGATAGATTTTCCAGTTTTCATGCAAAGTTTGCTCATCCTGTGGTTGAACTCAGGAATAATTTTAATAATTTTATTTAGCACTTTGAAGCTTCAGATTTGTTTGTCTTACTGAGAAAGGTCGCAGGAATAATGTCTTAACACCGTCAGGTAAAGCAAATACCAGTTTGATTTGTTTGAAATGTGTGATTGCAATTCCTCCCACCTTAACATTCTCAAAAAAAAAAGTCACATTCTCCTGGCAACTTCCAGCCCCCCTAATGGACAACGTGTGCACTGTACATCATGGTTGGTCAAAAATAAAATAAAAATATCAGATGGTTAATTTCAGAGCTGACTGATGCGTGTGAAGGTTAGAGATGATTTGCATGTCGCCATCCACCAACACTGGTATCCTGGTAAAGATATGCACTGAAGGTTTGAAACTAAGTTGCTGATATGAAGACTTTGCAACCTCAAGATGTCACCCTTTGCTGCAAATTCTCCTATATATATAGATATATATATATCTTTACCATTCTTCATGCTGTGTTTGATGCTACAACATACAGAATGTAGGTCTTTGTCCAGCTTTGTTTTGAAGTTATTTTCTCGTTGGCATTTCTTATTTTTTATTTTTTTTTAATGGTCTTTTGTCTTTCCCATTTTATATTGTATTTATAACTAACCTATGGAAATATTCTATTTGTGACTCATGGAAAAGAAAAAAAAAGTCATAGATTAGTAATTAAAGTTAGTAGATCAACTTAAAAAGGTCAATTATAAACTTTTTTAGCAGTACAACTTTATTTTCTAGAAAGTGTTAGGCTTGTCATTAATTATGGTAACTCCAACTTAATGCATTTCTAAATCGATCAATTTAAAGATTGGATTTTTACTCATTTTTATTTGTGTGAAAACTGGACCAAACAGCTTCACAAACCTCATATCAGTTGGTTTATCAGTTAACTTTGTCTCATTATTAGGCAGTGAATTTATTACTCATAATAAACCACTTTTCATTTGCAAAAGGGAATACAAAAGGTTTTTTTTTGTAGAATGAGTATAAAAATTAGAGGAGGGGAAAGATAGAAAAATGCTCAAAGGGGAAGCGCAGTATATAAAAAAAATCTCCCAATTACACCATCAGACTGTAAAATGAACACAATCTCCGTAATACAATCTCCGCCGTGCTGTATTACAGCGGCAATGCAAATCCATTCCTAGGACACATTGTTTGTTTGCCAAAAGCTCATTAGATATCACTGTAATATGTAATTTGTTTTGTCTCCAGGGCCAGGAGTTAAAGTACGAAAGCCAAAACAAAGTCCCATACATTATGCAGCAGTAAAAACGAAAAAAAAAAAAAAAAAAAGAGAAAAAACTGGACTGGTTGATGTAAAAAACCCTGTTTAATTTGAAATAACATTGGATTTCGATCTGCAGCGGGACTCACACCTGGTGAGAAGAGACAACAAAATGGACCAAAGTTGATTTGAAATGCCCCGAAAATATTACACTCTTAAAACGTCACACTGCGTCGTCCTCCTAACAGTCCAAACCCGTGGTCTCTGGAAACCCACTTCTTACACTCTCCTAAAAAATCATAATGACTCAAATCATTTCTGCTCACGAACAGAAAGACTTTAAATGAGAGGTTTTAAAAGCGTTTTTTTTTTCATATAGAAAAAAAAGATTATAATGACATTTCTTTTCGACCGATCGCTTTAAGCTGACCCTGTGAATGCGATAATGTAAATGTGCACATTGTGTGTGTGTGTGTGTGTGTGTGCGTGTGTGTGTGCGTGTCCATGTGAGTGCCAAATGGACATTCAGCGTGGATCAGGACACACGATGACTATAGCGTCATGATGTTCTCAAGCTATCAAAAGAAACAGCCATGTAACAGAACGTGTGTCATGGCCTCTGACAATCAGTGATCAATGTTTACTATAGCTCTCTATTGTCATATAGATATATTTATATGCATCATATATATATTTATATATAAGTAAGTAGATTTATTAAAAAAAAGATTTTTTTACTTAATTACAAGTTGTGGCATTTTTCTTTTTTATGTTCATTATTGCACTGATTTGTTATCTAAGATGCTTTAAAAAAAAAAAAAGACAGGTGAGCTCTGATTTGCTACGCAGTTATTTACAACTGTTTTTTTTTTTTTTAAAAGCAAGCTTTCTGGTACCTCTGCCGCAGCCGCTGAAAAATCAGAGGGCGTAGAACGACAACTGAAGTGCCCAGCAGAGCTTCAGCTCAATTGTGAAATGTACCTGCAAGCCTTTAAATTCAATCAGGTGCACTCAGTCGGCGCAGACCGGTGGTTTTCAACTCGATTGTGGCCAGCAGAAACAATTGGTGGTGACTGCGTTGTGGGCAGATTTAAGAAGAAATATTTCAATTTGCCTAAAGCAGTGCCTTGAAAATGAATCATACTCCTTGAAATTTTTCACCTTGTGGCACTTTTTAGCCCCCCCCCCACCCCTAAAAAAAAATTGTTAACACATTTTATTTGGGCTTTTACGCAACAGACCAACACAAAGTGACACATAATCATGAAGCTAAAGTTAAAAGATAGATTTTCCACAAATAAAACACTGAAAAGTATAAGGTACATTTGTAAGGTAAGGTAGGGTGATTTTCTTTATATAGCACATTTCCATTTCACTCTGCTACCCCTAATTACAATCCAATGGTAGAAATTACCTTTAAAAGGGAAGTAGCCCAAAAAAAAAAAAGCCTTGTTAACTCTGGAGGAGCTGTAGAGTTTCATAGCTCAGGTGAGAGACACTCCACAATTCTGACCTTTGTAGAAGAGGGGCAAGAAAACATATATTTTTGAAAGGACGTAAGATCAGAAGACAAAAGTAGTCCTGTTTAAAGTTTGCCAAAAGCCAAATAGGGAGCAGAGAAAATGTGAAAGAAAGTGATTTAAAAACTAGACTTTTTATCCTAAATACGGAACACCGTGTACTAAATGCTGCACACTACCCTGAAAACGCCGCATGTGAAACAAGATGGAGGCTGCATTATAATGTCGGGACGCTTTTCCAGTAGGAGGTGACAGCTGGTCAAAGTCGATGGGAAGACAAATGAAGGTAAATGCAGAACAATTCAGAAAGAAAGACTTGAGATCGGTTTGGGAGTGCCGCACTTTTCCCATTTATATTTGACCAAAAGAAGACATAAGATGAAGTTGCATTTTCCTCTCGCCTCATAATTTTGCTTTACCGTGTGTTAGTCCATTAACCGTAAAGCTCTTACAAAGTACACTGAACTTTTGAGATTGCACTCTAATAAAATATGGAAAAGTTCAAAGAGAATGAATATTTTTGAAAGGCACTGTAGCTCACCTCTTTAGTAGCATCTGAGTTCTACGTTGCACTTCTTTTTAAACCAACGCTCCACGCGGCCTTCATCGATTTCGCTTTGCAAACTTCTCTGACTTCCCAGTGCTTAAGGTTGAGAAGCATTTTGAGCCATTAAAGATCTGCCCATGTGTTTATTTTCATCTCTTGAGCTCAGACTTTACCATTGCTGCTTAACAAAAATTTATATTCATCCGTCTGCTTAGTGGTTTTATTAATATAATGTTACTGCTGATGAAAAAAAAAAAACATTACTAATTAATATATTTTTCCTTTTACAAAGTTCTGTGTATTCCTTAGCAAAGAGTAGCCACACGTTTTGAGGTTATTTCAGTACTGCAATGGTTGATCACCCAGCTGACTTAGAGCAAAAAGATTATTCTGTATGTACGTTAAAAAAGGCTTTTTTTTGTTGTTTTTCATTTAGTATGAAGAGTCTGTGGCAAAGGAGCAGGTTTGCACAGTCTGACCGTTCAAGCTTACAGTTTTCTGGTCTCCTAATAGTTATAATATCTGGCACGCAGTCTTTGCAGGCAAGTAAAGATGATGACCATGATGATGATCATGAAGATACTGTTTGCTTGGAATAACTAAGGCCTTTTTTTCCAGAGGGCGTGGCTTAAGAGCCATTAATATCCAAAGAGAGCAGGAACGGGCGTGTTTTAGGTGTCTTCGAAAGATTCAATCATCTTTATTGCCACCATCATCATGGTCTGATTGGATTTGTGTTCTTTTTTTTCTCCCCAGATCATTTTATGTATTTATTTTTTTCAATAATGAAAATCTGTGCTGGATTTCACATTGGCTTGAAATGATCACAATATCGTCCTTTCCAAAAACTGAAAACAAAAACAACAACAAGAAAAAAAAAATTCTTAATGCTGTAGGTAACTGTGAAGTCTCTGTTGTTCATCTTTCTTTTTCTGGACCTCTCACTTCACAGTTTTAGTTCATTTGTCTTTTGTAAATTGAGCCAGTGGCAGCAGGAAGGTGAGATGATTTCGCAGAGTCCGTTCTTGTGTATTCAAGTGTTTAAAAATGCCTCTGTTTCTGAGTATTTTTGTTCAGTTTTCTGTCGCTATAATGAGTGTGTGTGTAGGTGGGTGTGCGTGTGTGTGTGTGTGTGTGTGTGTGTGAATATAATATGCTGCAAGCATCTGTGTGCATGTGTGTGTGTGTGTGTGTGTTTTGATTTCAAAGTCTACATGTTTGTGTATGGTTAAGGCACGGCAGGTGTTTTTGGTTTTCAGGGCAGTCCGGAGGAGACCACTGCAAGGCCGGGGTGTCGGAGGGAGGCGTGACCAGCATGCACGGCTTTGGGGCAGTCTGGAGTCAGGACGCGGCCATTCTCCCCCACGCTTCCCGTGATGGACAGTCGGGCCTTATTCCGCATGGCTTCAGAGAAAGAGAGCTGCGTGAGAAAAGACAGAGAAGGACAGAGGAAGGAGGTGGAGACAGCAGAGATGATTTGTTTTTTTGTTTTTTTTAAAAACTCATCACAGAAACATGGGAATCATCTGATAAATGCAACCCATTCACTGAACACATGGATATTTCGGCTGACCAACATGCCCAGACCAATTACACATGCATGTGCCTGTGCACCCAACATATAACTGTACACTCACTTTACCACCATCACACAAATAGAGCAACATATACAGCGTCCTCCACATTTACTGGCACATCTGGAAAAAAATCTGTTAGAAGTCTTTATGTAATATTTATAATATATATATATATATATATATATATATATATATATATATATATATATATATATATATATATATATATATATAAATATAAATTGCACATACATGTTTTGACCTCCACCTATGCGGAGTTAAGATAAACATAAATCGTTTTTCAGTCACATTTTAAACTTTGTCACAAGCATTTCCTGATGATATCTGCCATAGCTGACCACCACATCATTCTTTCTTTCCAATTTTTAACAATGACAAAATTATTTTACTTAAAACTAATCATTTTTCTTGTTTCTTTTTCTTATTTTCTTTTGTATTTTTTTTTTTCCAGCCGCTTTGGTAAATATCTCGAATCATCCTCTGCAAAACAGTAAGTGCACTTCTCAAAAGAATTTGTAACAAAAAGCAAAACTACCGTGGATTATCAGCAAAAGCCAGTCTACTTCTCAAAATCCTTAGCTTACCTCTCAAAAATAAATATCTGTGTCAATGTGAACAGACAAGACAGTCAAATTGGTTAGTCATATTGTCGACTCAGGATTCACCTGGGAGCAATTTATCAATTCAGGACAGATTTGGGAAAAGAAAAGGTAATGTATAGAAATGTGAAAGGCATATATGCCGAACTTGTGCTTAGATGTTGTGGAGGCTGAGACAGTTCAACAGAGATTCATTTTAACCAATTGAAAATGTAGGAAAAAGTGAAGAAGCATATGCAATCACTTGAATAGATATACCAAACTTGTTCAAAGAAATGAGAAGCAGCTTTTTTCGATGTGAACAGGATGATTTGAAGAATTTCACTTCCGTTCTGAGAAATGTACCAAAGCAACTGAGAAAAAAAAAATAAATAAATAAATAAATATATATATATATATATATATATATATATATATATAACGTGCATAAAAAGAATAATGCATTTTTGGGCTTTTACACATCTTTTTCTGGAGTGCCAGTAAATCTGGAGAATAATGTACTGCAATAGATAAAAAAACAAAACAAACAAACTAAAAAAAAAACAACATGATTACTATTATGTTTCTACATCAGTTTTTAAGCAAATTGATATGTAAAAATAACTGTTCATTTTTTTTATGTTATTATTGAGTGATATTGCCTGAATTTGATTTAGTTTTTTAAATTAATTTATTGTTTTCATCAACTTTTAAAATTGGCATCAGAACAATGCAACTATGAGCTTTGGGAAACAATTTTGAATAGTTTTTTTTTTATTATTACTAAAGCAGATCATTATTTGTTCTCAGTGATTTGTTCTTGATTTGGTAAAAACATATTCTGAGAGCAAACGTTCCGAGTAAAAGTTTACTGGCTCAAACTCCGTACTTCCAGCGGTAGGAGAGGACACCTATTCAAGTATGCATCAAAGGAAATGCACACTTGGCTGTTCAGCTAGATTTTTTTTTATTAAAATTGCAAAATTGCAGTATGGAGATGCTTGTAGAGACTCTATTCATACTGCTCAAAAGCTCCACCAGTAAATTTTGTTAAGCTATTAAAAAAATTATTTTGCTACTCCAAAGGGAACAAAATGCATTTGCATGCAAAACAATTCAACTTTGCTCTATGGTTGAATGTCGCACATGGCCTATGTGTAATTTTAAAAACCTAACCTCAAAATGGGGTAAATGCAATCTGAACAACACATTCACGTCTCCATCTCCATATGCCTTGTAATCATAATGTACAGTTTTCTTTTACAAATGCCAAAGCAGGCAACAATCAACAAACAATAGGTAGACAAGATTCGGGAAGTAGACATCTGCATTTGGGGGTGACATGCATTTCTGGGTTGAGGCTCCTGTAGTCTGTGAGGTTCAGGTTTGGATTTTAAAGGATAGAATTGGGAAGGTGAGGACCTTGGAAAGACAAAAGGAAAATGTGAAGGAGTGTTTTTTCTTTTCTTCCTTTAAGATTTATAGAAAGGGAGTGACTGACTATACTGGTCAGATGTGGTTAACGCTTCACGCAAACAGCCAACCAAGTGATGCAACAGCTGCTGCCTGAAAATAAAACCTCATGTTTCTGAGAGCTATGAGTCTTTGTTCACAGATCTACCCTCTTACTGGATGATTTATTTGCACTTATAGAAAACAAAATGTTATGTGTGTCTTAGCGTTTTTAAAAAAAAAACAAAAAACATTTCAATAACAGCTTTTGATTATTGTCTCCTAGTTTATTTTTAGCAGATAAAATGCCAATCTCACAATTACCATACCTCATGTCCTTTGTTTAACCAACAATACTTCATTTTGGGCACAGACTGAGCCAGCTTAGTTGGAGGTGAAATACACCTTGTTTTACGTCTGAATGGTTTGTTATGCAGGCCAATAAAGCTGGGCTCAGCATATTCTTTCTCCTACCCCCACAGTAATTGCTCGGTGCCATCAGTAAACATGAGTCATGGTTTTGCAACATCACTGAGTGGCTGTTCTATATGAAGTGTTTGCTCATCAATTATCCCTCTCTATTGATGCAAAGCAAGTAGGTGGGCTGTTTTAAAGTTGCCAGGACTGGAATAAGTCAAGCATGGCAGTTTGGATCATTGGCAGCAGGGCTGCACAACTCCAGTTTGCGGATGAGACGGTGAATACGCAATGCATGAGCGAAAACGCTGTTAGGCGATAGCAATCAGAGTTCTCTCAGAACTTACGATGCACTCATTTATCTTTGGTTTATTGAGTTTAAAGTGTAATATACTTCTAGCTCTGCCTTTCGCATCCTGAAGGAACATTTGTTTGGAAAATGTATGATCATAACACCCGATTCAATCATACATGCCACTATTTTGATCGGATTGATGAATGAGAACAAAGTGAAAATAGCAATGTGCTGCAAATAAATTACCAAATATGTAGGTTGTCAAATAATAGCAAGCAAAGATGAATTAAAAGCAAACAGTCTTACAGTCCTATTTCATTTTTACCTACAAGACTTCATATAGAATAATTTAGAGCCATAAAACCAGTAACTATTAAAAACACAAATAATAATATAGATTATAATCGGCCATGTTATCGCTTTTCAAAGAAATTCAGGTATTTTAAAAGCACTTTTATGACAACTAAGATGTATCTTATGCATCTATTCCTTTCTTCCTTGTATAGGTGACAATGTCTGATCCAGATCAGACTATTGTTGTACGTAGGATATTAACTATTTCCCTGATTAACGATTTGTGTACATAAACATCTGGTTTCAACTATGACTATTTTAGATCTGAACATAGTTGAAAAGTTGCTAAAATTAGATTATATACCCTTTAGGAGCTTCTGCTTGACATGACATACTAGAAAGAAAACAGATTAAATGAGCTGTTTCACTAGAATCCGGTGCTGCAAAGGGATTCCTCAAGCCTTGTCCTAAATGAACTGTTTTTTTGTTTTGTGTTTTTCTTTCCTCCACAGCAATGCCAAAAATGATGACTTGAAGGTCATGTTGTTTTCCTTTTTATAAAGTCCAGTACCCGCAGAGGTTTAAATATCTTCAGAAAAGGTTCCTCCATTAGATGCGAGTCACATTGTCAGGTCATCTAAACATGGTCTATTCAGAAACAAATTCATGATAATTGCTGTCCACATAGCAGCTAATTAATTTGTAGCCAGAAGCAGTCACAAATTTTAATGAGGAGAACCTTGGTAACAAGGTTATGCTCCCAGGTTGGTAAGATATGAAAATAAACTCTAACATTGTGACCGTTCAACAACGAGAAAATAATAATTTCAATTGTCAATAGATAATTACTACCAATATTTCCAGATTTATTGTTGCTAGAATGGTAAATATAAACTTTAATGTTTAATTTGGAAACCGTCTTTGCTGTCTTGTCCTGTACTGATGTAATATCGTTTCTGTTTTGCACAAGAGATCATACATCTAACTTATGATAAGTAACGAGTTATATTTTTTAAAGAAAATACATGGATGAATTAAAAAATGAATTGTTTAATCAAGCAGGTAATCTATGTCACTGGAGTTGTGCATCCCTGATTCATCCAATTATCATTATAAATTTACTAAAATAACAATGCAGGTGCCTAGTCTGTTTATTAGCCAAGAGCTTCACCATCACTGTCATTCTCATCATCATCACCATCATCATCACCATCATCCTCATCATCTGCAGCCAAAGACAATGGAGCCAAGTTTTGGTGACACAAATCTAACTTCAATCACAAAAGAAGCACAAACCATATTTAAAGCCAAAATAAATAAATAATCCAAGAAAAATGTTGGGCTAGTAAAGTAAAAAGAAAAAAAAAAGAAAAGAACAAAAAAACAAAAAACAAAAGTAAAACAGCCAAAACACAAAAATGGTACATTGGTTCCACAATGCTTGACCACATCCTCATCACATCAAGAACGTGGCGCGACAGCCTCCACAAAAACAAACGCTACAGCACTACCACCATGATCAACACCACCATAACCCCACCTATGTATGGGAGCCTCTAAATCCTACCCCTATATCTTGACCCCCTCGGAGCCGTACACGTTGTACCCCTCCCTATAAGTGGCTAGATTCTGGGTGCTGGGGGAGGGGCTGGGGCAGTGGGGGGGGCTAAGGTCCACCTTCATGCGCTTGGCTTCGGCCCGTGACTTGTAGCAGAACTCGACCAGGGCCACCAGCATGGCCAGACCCAGGCCGCCCACGAGGATATAGAAGACTCCAGCCACGTTGGACAGGCTTAGAGCCTGAGACGACTTGTCCTGCAGGACGGAAGAGCGAGGGAAGGACGGAGGAGTCAGGGTGATTGTAAAAAAAAAAAGATGTGGATGAGTAGAGCAGAAATTAGTGAAAAAAGACAGAAGGTTGAATGGATGAAGAATGGCAAGACAAGTTGAAGAAGAGGGCGCATGAGGAGGAAGAGTGAGCAAAGTGATCAGAGTAGGAGGAGGTGAAACCAGGGGAGAAACAGAGAGAACAAGGAAGAGTGAGTTAGAGAAAAGAAGATAAGACAAAATAACAAATATTCTGTTGATCTAAGCTTTTCTATGCTACTGACAAAAACATTACAGTAATAGGACTAATCACAATATTACATCAGACTAGCTACAAGTTTCACTACTGCCACCACAAACACTACGAAACACATTTAAAAACACATTTATGACATAAGTACAGCTACAAACGGATTTCAAAATTCATGAGAATAAAATTAAGAACCTCCTTTTCATGTCAATAAAAGACAGTAACCTACACAAGATTTTAGAAACCTACAAAGGTTTTCAGATTGTATAAGTTTTTTTAGTACTACGAAAAAAGAAAGTGAAAATAATTTTAATGAGTGGAGATGTAACTATGTCTATGTAAAAATATAAGGTGAAAGTGTGTTAGGTTTTGTTTGATTTAAAGCATGCTTTTCATGGACTTAAAAGAGGATATTCTTTAAAGCTGCAGTATGTGACGTTTCTAAAATATATATTTTTTTTTACAGATTTGTTAGGATTATCTTTATGTCATCAATGGTAACAGATTTAATAAATATGAAAAAAAAATTGCAGTTTTAAATGTGTTAGGGATAACTCATTTTACATAAGGCTATTCATTCAGTTAGAATTGAGATGTTTATCATTTTACTCCTTATATTTGTTGGCTTTTCTGACCATATATGGAAAAAAATTTCAGATTCCTGTGCATACAATTCAATTGCTCCTTCTGGCTACATTTGTAACTATTTCAAAGTGAATTTACCTGCATTACGAAGGAGTTCACATAATTTGAATTTCTATATTCGTCATGTTACAAATGCAAACTTCGGTGTATTTTATTAGGAGTTATCTAACAAATTGACAAAATGTAGTAGGTCAGTGGAAGGAAGATTGTACAGTTTTCAAATTTGTTTTAGAAAAAAACAACACGAAATAGTGTGGTGTGCATATGCACTCAGCCCTGATCAGTCAATACTTTGACTTTTGCTACAATCACAGATTCATAATATCAGACTCATGAAGGCTAAGTACAAATACACATCACATTTTTATTACAAGTTATGATGAAAACCATTTGTCAGTTTCCTTCAACTTCACAGGTGTATGCTACTTTTTTTTTCTATTGCAAAACATCCCACGAAATTAATTGGAGTTGGTGTTCAAATCATGACAAGATATTAAGGGGTTTACTGCATTTAGGAACTTAATGTGAGTAATATTTTCTAGTAGCACCTAGGCCTGTCACAATAAGCAATAAATCAATCGCATAATAAATTAAAACAAACTCCATAATTTCCATTTGCATGATTTATCATTTTTCTCTTTATTCTCTCTTTCTATAAAAATCTGGATGTCAAAAGTCTCCGGTTTGGTGCTTTGGTTTTAAATAGCCACTTTTGAAGGACAGTTTTGTTTCCAGAGACTTCATAATTTATTTCATTTGTTGCTTCTGTTGTTTTCTTTACTTATTTTTGGATATTTAAAATGTCTTAATGGTGATTTCTTCTGTGTATTCTAAAATACATTAAAATGTAAGAATACATTACATTTGTAATCCATTGCAAATGTAATGTAATAGATTTAATGAAAATGCTCAAGTAAAGAAAACACCATTATCGTTTATCGCAATAACTTCTGAGACCATTTATCGTCCAGCAAAATGTGTTATTGTGACAGGCCTAGTAGCACCTACTTAAATGGTTCAGTATTTTATTTTCGCAAAGAGTGAAAGAAAACTTTGAAAGTGTATTTTAAGCCCTTACAATAAAGAATAGAAGTAATGTAAAGTTATCCTATTCTGATAAAATATAAAGAACAAAAGCAAGGGACAATAACTATAATACACCAGCACTACTCCCAAGAGTAGATTTGTTTCAAGACATCAAATCTACAGTAACAAATGGGAATAAACAAAAATTATGAATGGTGGGAATTTCTGATACCACTGGAACTGTAATGAAGATGGGGTTGCCGCAGATTGCTACAGAAACTGGAAGAGTATTTGCTATTACTCTGGTCTGGGATTAACCAGAACCTTCATTCAGTCTAATAAAAAATAGCCCATTTTAAGAAATCACCATTAAATTGTATGTCAAGCATGCTTATCATTTATTTTGGGCTAATTAAGACAGTTTTGAAAAAAGGTACTTCTAAGGCAGTAGTTGCAGTAATCTGTAGCGCATTCAAGATGAGTTTTAGGCTAGCGTTCTGCAGGCCACAGCAGCGTGAGACTGACCTTACTTCCAGAGTCCTTGGGTCCACACTCTCCCTTGTCATACCACCATTTGTTTTTCAGTTTGTCTAAGACGCCTGCTTCGCTCAGTTTCAAAACTGCAAGGTTTACTGGGGTTCTTTGCGTGTAAAAATAACATAAATAACATCATAGGTCATGTTATTTTATGTTATTATGGTATTTCACATTTGCATTGAACATCTCAAGTCACATAGAAAACTTTGATTACATACATTACAAGTGACCTAGCTTGGATCCCACTGAGTACATGTGTGTATGCTCGTTTAAGGAGGGGCTGGGGGGTGGAAGGGCTACAAGGAGCTAAGTCGAGCTACATACATATGAGTGGGACCCACCTTTGTCACTCACAGTAACACATTCATTCTGCCCCTGCTAATTTCCACAATGAACCAGAAAGAAAATACTATCAAGACAGGTAGCATCAAGCTAGCTCTAAGCTGCTACTAGGAGAGAGAGAGCTACACTTGTCCAACTTAAACTATGAAGCTTAAGATTTCATAAACTGACAATTTAGATCAGTTTTTGATTTAATTAGTTGCTACAGTTCTGTGAATGTACTATTGCTGAATTATTTCAGCTTAAGTTTTTCTGCTGGTTAGCTCTAAATTGATCCAGTTTGTAATTAATTCAGAGTTTGCCAAGAAAGCTCTTGCATATGGAGTAAACTAATGCAACATCTTCTGTTATGGGTTAGACTGGCATCCGACTCGGCACAGGCACACTTCCAAAACGATTAATCTAACTTATCTTGGTGCGTCTTCATAAGTTGGTGATGCCCCAACTCTATATTGTTCTAATAAATAAAAATACATTTAATTGCCGTCACACTGATATTACTTTGATGAAGGCATAGACAAACTATTGGCATCATTATGACACTGCCAGTGTGTTACAATTATATAAATTAAAAGTGTAAACTGGTTTCTCTGCTATATGCAGCTAACAAAAACCCATAGTGTAGGGTCCTCAGTGTGAAGAACATGTATTTATCTTAGCTACGTTCTTCTGAATATGTGCAAACCACAGATATTTGAGTAATTTTTAAAATGAGTTTTACTGAGTAAACAACTTTTCCTGTCTGTAATTACAGAATGGCTAACTATAAAGTTAGTTCTAAGTCGCTTACATTTATTTAAATAATTTCCTCCTTGTTTTTTTTTTTTTTACTATGTGAAATGATGTAGTTCTTATATAAACACTTAGATAATTCAAAGCGCTGCCCTCATCTTCAGATGCAGAATAAATGTTGATATAAAGAAATTAACTAATTAACATCTGCAAGTACAACAGCTCCACAGTTCAGGACTGGATACAATTTGAAAGTGCAGTCCTCATAACATTGATTAATTTCTCTCTCTCCTATTCCCAGAGCAACCACCAGGGGGGAAATATTCCTGTCTTCACAGTAATTGCTCTCTATGTGCTAGTATTAATCACTTAAATTTTGTCACTGCTTTCTTCTGTTTCTCATTTTAAGTCAATAGCGAAATTAATAATATGTTATGCACCATGAGAAAATAAAGTTTTTCGATGATTTGTTGAATTTCTACCTTTTGGAATTTAGTCAAACCAATTCAGAAAAAAAAAGAGATACTTTTTGAAATACTTATTTTAAAATAAGGGCTTTCTTACTGCATACTAATCTCCGTCTGTTTCTATAAAATATTTTCTCTCTGCAGGTGAATATCTTGAAGGGCTTTTCCTTCCCTGTATGCTCCATAAACCTTTCGGCGGGGCAGATGCATGTGTCACACTCTCCAAGGACGGGGCCATCACAAGCTCCTGCAGCTTGTGAGCGGCCCCTGTCATTGAGTAGTTGGGGAGGGGCGGGTGGGGCAGACAGAGAGGGCTAACCTTGGAATCCCCTCCCCCGCTGCCACATTCTCCTTTGTCATACCACCACTTGTTTTTCAATTTGTCCAACAGGCCCTGCTCGTTGAGTTTTAGCACGGCCAGGTTGACCGCGTTTCTTTAAGTAAAAAAGGAGGGACAGATAACATAGTTTGGTCAGAGCAGAGGATGGAGGGACAAACAGACAAGATAGATGGAAATCACAGCCGGGGGGGCGGGGAAGAGAGAAGGAGAGGAGGAAAAAGGAGAAGAGGAGGAATGGGAAGGATAAATCAAGAGGGGCTTAAGGCGTAAAGGTGAGCTAGTGGGGAGAGATGCACCCCAAACAACCCTGTCTCCTACTGTTTGAGTTTTTTTAAAAATCCATATTCTACTAGCTTGCAAAGTTTTCCAGGTTCATCTGTTACTGTTTCTCAGCATCGTCAGAGGTTACAGACCTGAGTGAACTAAGGTAACCGTATTTCTGCAGCCTGCTGATGGTGCTCTTGTCCGTCTTTGCCGGTCCTCAGTTTTCTCTGCTGAGCTGCACGGATGAGAACTGCAGCAGTCCTTCCCACAGTACCAAGCCAACTGACCTTCAAACTAAATCCACAGGGACCAGGCTAAATAATCTGACATTCCTAGACTGTATGCAAAGCAATTTTGTCTCATGTAAACAAAATAAACTTAGAATTATCTACGTGTAATGTACGGTGTACAGTTGACACCAGAAGTTTACATAAACCGCATTAAAAAAAAGAAAACAAAACATACACCTCTTTTTCCTCAGTTAAATTAAACCAAACTAGCTCACTTGTTTTAGGTTAGTTTCATGTAGCAATATTATTTCTATTTATTTTTCTTTCCTTTTTTTTTGATACAGTAATGTAATGGGATCTCTACCGTAGTGCCAGCCTAGATGTTTCTTAGTCTGTCGATTTGACCGCATACCTGACAACATATCTCAGAACCTGATGGTCAGGTTACATTTCAACCAATGCTGCGACTGAAATAGTTGTTGCCTGATCAAAACAATAATACTCATGAAAGATTTCCAAATGAAAATACTTCAGCTTCAGAGAGAGACAGTGTTCTTTGGGGGATCTTATCTACAAGCTGTGACATCTCAACATAGAAGGTATGGAGGAAAATAGTTGAAACATATATGAAAATCAGAAATAATAATAAAAACATTACAGGTATTCATTATTATTCATATAACAGCAGCTCTAGTTAAGAGAAGAACATTTATCTGCTGAAAAATTAAATATCAAAGTAGTCATGCCTGTCAGCAACATCATAAAGTCAGTTCAGCCCTGCGAACAGCACACCAGGAGGAGAGGAAGACTCAAACTCAGGCTCTCTCTGCCACATGACTGGAAGACAGTGCTTCCTATCAACTGACAGAAATCAGAGACAACCATGGATAGTTTCAATGATTAGGCTCAAACAGCAACATATCCACATCCTGTCAATCACTTCTCTATTTTAAATGGAAAGCAATTTTTTTTCCAATAGGAGTTGAACTGCAGGGAGGCTGGGGTCTTGAAAATCTTTGCACAATAGAAGTTTTTTTTTTTTTTGGGGGGGGGAGTTATAGTACAGGACTTGAGACTGAAGTAGTGTTTATGTTTTGCCTTTTGCAGAGCAAATTTGACAAATGATGACAAAAACAGATGGAGGAGCAGAAGAGAGAGCAGTTGGTCAATTTTTTTCCAGTACTTTCCCTCTGTGGGGAAACATTGACATATAGACAATTTAAAACTCCTGCCTTTTGGTTTAAGCTTTTCACTATGTATGTATATTTCCCCACAGATTTATCATCAAAACTCTACCTGATGAGTTGAAACTGCAGCTACATAGGCATTAATAGTTGGAAAGGGATTCCCTTTTCCAATAAGCTCTGCAGGAAGCAGAGAACATCCACCACCGAACACTGAAAAGGATCGGGATGTCTTTCCGCAACACCGGTTCTCAAAAACTTGCAATTAACCACTGTAAAAAGAGCGAGAAGAAGAAATGCTTACATCTTGAGTGGGGTCTATGACGTCTGGAGGGAGACCTGCTGCATTCAGGTTCCACCTTTTAAAAGCCAGCTTGTCCAGAGAGCCAGGTGATCTGGATGTGGATCATGAATCTCTCAGATCGAAGGTCCCTGAGAAGGAGGAGGGGCCATGGTTCTGCTGAAACCACTCAGGGTTTCAATGGCCACCAGAATCAAAGTCAAGCCCTGTTCTCTCGCCTTAGGGATGTTAGGCTGAGACGTGGCAGCACATAGAGCAACACATTCGGCCATGAGTGTACCAGCATGTCCATGCCCAGTGGAGCATCTGGAAGAGATGCTCCACTGGGGCATAGAGCATTTTCCCATGAGGTGAAGAGTTTTACCACAGCCCATTGTAATCTCTGCCAGGTCTGCAGCACCACTTGAGGGTTCAGCGTCCATTCTTGGTACAGAGGGCTTCCCAAAAGACTGCTCCTATCTGTTCAGATTTCCTGCTACGTGCATTGCGCGAATCGCTAGAAATCGAGTGCTACTTCACTTTATTTTTTCCTGGCTAGTCTGTGAAGCTTCAGGAGTTGTCTTCCTTTACCAAGACGTGGTGAATGATCATATAGGGCATGAACTCTTTTAAATATTGCGTATAGTTCCAACATGTTGATGTGAAGCCGTGTCATATACGCCATTCACTTCTCTTGTAAAGAGTTCATGCTCCCTCTGTTGGGCAAAGAGGATAATTTTTGTTATTGTTCTTTTTGTGTGTGTGTGTGTGTGTGTGTGTGTGTGTGTGTGTGCGTGTGTGTGTGTGTGTGTGTGTGTGTGTGTGTGTGTGTGTGTGTGTGGAGGGTTTCTGCCTTTGGTAACCTGTGCGGTTGAAGAAAAGGTCGTTTCATTTTCTCTGATTCCTCAAGAAAAAGAGATAGGTGCACTGGGGCAATAGAGAGTGCTTGGTAACACTGTCAAGGTGCTGTGGAGTGTTAGATGGCACTGTTGAAGTGATTACTGTGTTGTATGCCCCATAATTTCCTCGCTCTGAACATAAGAGGGAGAATTTAACAGGACCAGGTGAACTGGGAATCACAGGAGTATCTGAACACTGGACAGAGACGTTTGCTCTCCAATCTGAAAATCTTCTCTTCAGAGGAGTAAGTTGGCTGCAGAACAAGGTTGCCCACTTCTTTGTTCCCTCCCTGGGATGAGATGGATAATTTTTTTGTAGTAGCCGTGAGAAGGAGTTCATAGCAGTACGTCAGCCTTGATGATGGGTGGTGGATGGAGTCACAGACACGACTCAACCCGAGTAAAGTTAGAAAAAGAACCACTGGTGGGCTTTTTTTTGTGCTCATCTCCTGATAATTTTGGGTTTATAATTTCAATTAAGGTCTTCCCATATTCAGTTTGAAGCAAATTTAATAATCAATTAGAAAATGATGTCTATAGATTTTCTTTTTCACATGTGATCAAAACTGTTTGTCATCGGTGGCCATGTTTGGCCTGCTAACTTATGGGAGGAGCTGTAGCACAGCAGAGCAGAAAAGAGAGGGTGTGAGCAGTGCATACATGAGTATGATTGACAGTGTTTAGACCATCCTCCTGGCTCTGATTGGTTGTTTTTAACCAGGAGGGGGTGTATTTCTGCAGATGGCAGTAGGACCACAGGGAGGAGGCAGAGGAGCTCGATTTTTTTCACAGATTTTGTGTCTCATATTATACTGTCAAGACATGTTGACAGATTTTAAAAATATGTAAAAAAACAAAAACAAAAAAACATTTCTATAAATGTTACCTACAAAAGCTGTACAGTAATACAGTTGATTTAGAGTGAGACATAGAAACTTACTGAATTTAGAAGGAAAAATACAGTTTTTCAGGGCCGTGTTAGCAGTGTATGATCCCTGGTAATAATAATAATAATAATTTTTTGCACAACGTTACACAGTACTAAACATTGTGTGTGCTGCAGAATTGTGTCGAAATACCTTTCAGCTGACAGGAACCTATCTGACATTTTACTACAGTAAGCTTTATAGTTCTGTAGTCTGCGGTATCTTTATGCTTACACTGATCTCTATAAAATCAAAAGCAGTTTATGCTCCTTTACTTCTGCATCTGTTAGTTTACAAACTTAAGCTTGTCAGGAGTTTTGTCATCTAATAACAAAAAATGCTATGTTAATACTGTTAAATTAAAAATAAAACAATATACTGCAGCTCACTGAATTTATTTGTGATTTTACATCAATAGCCTCTGTGGTATTGTGGAAAGCCCACTTAAAATTGTAGCTTCACATTTTTTTCCCCCATATAGAGCGGGTAACAAAAATCAGGTCATTTAGGTCATATTTTATTACCATTCGAACAACTTTAAAGCTTTTCCTTTTTTTTATTTTTCTGTAGCAGCTAGTACATTTCCAAACAGGGTCATAAATTATAAAATTCAATATGTTTTTGAAAAGTCAAATGTTTTTCATTTGATATGAATTAAATTAAGGCTTGTGAATTTACATGGTCCTGCAGATAGCGGTGATTCCTGTGTGATTGGTTGGTTTAGGTTTCGATGATGGTTTTTGAATTTATATTTCATTTAATCATGAGCTGCTCCTCTGAGGACAGACGGGTGTTAAGCAGTGCTGAAAAGAAGACAGTTTGGGCAAGAGGTAGATCGCCATTTATAAAAATTTGCTTGGATGTGGATATTTGTTTTATTTTTCTTACTGCACAAACTACCTGGGTCGTTCATGAAATAAATGTTCTTACGAAGAGGAGCATTATTTTAGTAACGTCCACACAAAAAAGTACGATTTCTCAGGTCCTCTAGTCGATTCATATCCAAAATACTGAAACCAGTATGCATCGTTTGGTTTTTCTTTTCAGTATATGAATTATTGAGATAAATGGGAAAACTGTATTTTCTCAAAGTAGATAATTAATGATTAAAGAAAAGTACTAAAATTACCACATATATATATATATATATATATATATATATATATATATATATTTTTTTTATTTATTTATTTATTTTTTGCATGAATGATCCAAATGGCAAAGGCAAAATGATGAAGAGGCAAAATCACGACCCGTTTTTGACTTCTGATTCGAGTTTGCTGCGAAGCACAATGTACCCAATGCACTACAAAATCCTGGTACTGACTTTTAGAGCTCTTCATGGACAGGCGCCAGACTATATTAAGAACCTCATCCAGCCTTATGTTTCGACTAGGAGCCTCAGGTCGTCCAATCTGAACTTGCTGATGGTTCCTCGGACCCTTTTTAAGACTCGAGGAGACAGATCTTTTAGAGCTGTGGCGCCTCGCCTCTGGAATGAGCTACCTTGTACCATTCGATCTCTGGATTGTATAGACACTTTTAGGAAACAACTTAAGACCCACTTTTTTAAACTTGCTTTTTAGCGTAATACTGTGTTTTATTGTTTTGTATGTTGCTTTTAATTTATTTATTTTTTACATTTTGTGCAGCACTTTGTGACTCTGGTCTGTGAAAAGCGCTATAGAAATAAAGTTTACTTACTTACTTACTTACTTACTTACTTACCCCAAAGTCTTTGTAATGTTCACATCGTGACCTGCCTGACAAGTGAATTAGATTTACTAATGTCACACTGAAATAAAATCCTGGGTTGCTCTTACTGTGAACTCAAGCCAATAAGTCAGAGGAGTGAAGGACTAAAAGGGGTATAAAGCCAAAACAAAATGACCAACTGTAGTTGAATTCAATTGCTTTCTCATTCATTTCCTCTATCTTACATATTTTTTTTTTTTATTTTAATCAAACTTTTATGGAAACATTGGCGTTTTCATCTGGCATTCTTTAAAAAGAAATTACAGTTGTAGCTCATCCAGAAATTCAATAAAAATACTCATTTTAATTTTGACTTTGCAATTTGACACAAGAAACCTTGTTAGTTTTACTCACTAGTCCCCCCATTGACCAGGCCCCTCAGTTTTATGTTTCCTGATTGTCTATAAATTCCCCCCTTTGTGGCTCTGGAGAAAGTGCCAGAAGTCTGAGGTCCTACCCCTCCTCATGGCAGATTTCTGTGAATACATTTAAATATTATTTATTCTAATCAACATCACCATCATCATCATCATCATCATAATCATCATCATCATGGAAAAACACACTTAAGACAGCAGACAAATGTACAAAGTTACCTGGTAGTTGGCCCTATGGGGAAAAAAGGAAGAATGGCTGACAGTGCAACAGAGGTAAGAACCACAAATGAGATGTATGGATGACTGGACAGAAAAATGAAGGGGACATGCCTAAATCAAAAGAGAGGTGGCAGAAAAGGACGAGTACAGCAGAAACAGTGACGGAAACAATTACACACAATACAAAAAAATAAATAAAAAAATAAAGGAAAACAAGAAAGAGAGAAAAATTAAAGCAAATGAGAAAGCATGATGATATATTTTTTTTAAATTTGCAACATTTGTCACTGCTGCCAAGTGAAAACTGATGCATAAAGTTAGTTAATTTATAATCATTGTAGTTTAATTTCTATAAAAAAAACTATGATTGATCATTACTGCAGTTCTATAGATTTGTAAGTTTAAAAAACCCCAAAACAAAACAAAACAAAACAAAAAAAACCTGCCACCTGACAGCAGTGACAGTCCGATCTGTGTGGGATAAAAGGCACAGCAGGGTAGGTGGAATTTTGCAGCAATAGTACAGTATCAGTGTTGCTACTGTTTCCTATTGTTACACTATTCCACCCACCTTAACAGTGAGCCTTTCGGTGTGGCAATGCCGTATCCTTTGGAGTCCAGATTTCCTCCCACTTTCATTGTGTCACAAGGCTTCCGCTGCTCCGTGTATTCGTTCATGGTGGACTCCAAGAGGAAGGCGTACTTCCCCTTGGACTTGCGCACTCTCGCCACGCCCTCTGCCGTGGTTCTGGTGAACACGGACGGCTCTGCGGACTTCATGTAAGACCACATCTTCTCGTAAACGGCTATCTTGGACCTCTGGGGTGGAGCGGGTGAGAGGAGAAACCGAGGGTTATTTGCACATTAGAAGGCATCGTTTCACAAAGGTAAAGATGCAGAATTTGATGCAGATTACAGCTTTTGTGGCTATTAGACATTTGAAAAATCTTTATGTTGGGTGCTTTTTAAACACTTACTATGAAGATAAAGAAAAAAAAACGTGTCAATATGAAATAACAAAACCAAAAAAAAAATTCCTGCCTAGAAATCTATTTACCATTTCAGTTGAGGTACTGATACATCACTAGAATCCAAATGTCATGACATTATAAGAAATGTATTGTAACTGAAAAAAATATATATATTTTTGATAAAACAAATTCTGTAATTCACAATTAATCAAGTAAGTAATATTTTTCAAATCAGTTTCCACCGTTAAGCAAAATAAAGTGCAAAGTAGTTGCACTTTAAAGTTTGCGTAAGCCACGTATGGGAGAAAGCAAACATGTTAGAAGAACATACTTTGATTAGGCAAAGCCAACACCAAATTGTTACCTACACGCAAAATGCTGTGCAAGGTGGAAATCTAACGCTGCATAAAAACCCACACTGCAACATGGTGGTGGTGGTATCATGGTGTGGGGATAGCTTTGTTCGAAACGAGTCAGAGCTAATGGGAAGATGAAAAAAGCCAAAAACAGAACAAATTTGGAATAAAACTTGTTGCAACCTGTAGAAGACTCGAAATCAACTCTGAACAGACAATCATGACTCGGACGGTTTGGTTTAGATCAAAGCGTACTCCTGCGTTGGTGCGACCCAGGCATAGTTCATATCTACCCTACCGACAGCTCAGAAACTGATGTTCATAAAAGGGATCTTACAAAAAGATTTAAAGTATAAAACATGAGGGATAAAAACTGAGTCACTAGGCTTAATTTACCTTCATAATGCTTCCATAAAATCATAATAAAAACATGTGTGCGTTTTTTCAAGGCACTGTAACAAACAGAAGGTTTTTACTGGAATAAATCAGGTTTTTTATAATCAAGGGGGGAAAAACTCTTGATTCAATAGCAAGACTGATCTAAACAACCATGGGACTTTCAAACCATAAACAGTCACTAATTCATTAAATAATACTTTGACTCTGTGGTCGGCTTGCTAAGACTTATTTGTGCTCCCAGATCCCAACTGAGCTGAAAGTAGAAAGTTATAATACGGTTGTCACGTCTCTCTCTGTATCACAGCAAGTCACCAACTGTCTCCTTTTTGATTTTGTTGTTTTTATTTTCACCAGCAGGATGAAGAGTTGGTGTTCGCTTTAACACAACAGAACCAGCACTGCAGCTGACAGCACTGCACACAAACAGGGAGCTTTTACTTGTCAAATATAATATTCACATTTTTTTTTTTGTAAAACTTTGCTTACTGTACAACACAAGGCTCCGCTGTGGTACAACGCTGTATCCTGCATAAAAAACGACGTCATGAGGCCTAAAAGAGCCATTTGTTTACAACCAACTTGGTTCTAGGATCGATAACACCTTCACATCTGACTGTACATTTAACAGTACAACATATATTGTTCCTTATCAGACGTAAAAAAGAAAAACAGTTCATGTCTACAGTGGAATAATATTTAGTTTTTGAATTTATTTAGATGTTTATGTTAAAACAGCTATTATTTCCACTGAATCTGTGTCTATTTCTGAATACCCCTCCATATAGGTTACAACATTTGCTGCTTATCAAATTATGGATTTAATCATTGAAATGTATTTGCTGTATTTGAGACAGCAGAAATATTTAAAAGTGAAAGCTGCTGTTGGATTTAATAGATGCTTTTTAATAAATAGACAAAATGACATGTATCAACAGTGAGGTATAATTTAGTGCTGCTTATGTAATAAATGTATTTTTAAAAGCTTGGGATTTATTGCTACAGCTTTATATGCTGTACACCCAAACTGTTAGAGCTGATTGGAATACAATTTGAATTTTGAATAAAATTACACTGCTGACTGAAGGCTGTCTTATCCATCTACCATTTTGATGCTCTGGCATATAATGACTTTCATAATCTCATTTGAATGTAACACTATATCTCTCTCAAAAAGTCAAGCATCAGTCTCACTTCAAATGACTCCAACAGTTGCATGCTAATCATGCAGCTACACATTCGGAGGAGTCTTTCAGTAGGCGTCTGTCCGGAGTGATAAAGCCGTCGGTCTCCGTCCTCCTATAAGGCGGTTCTTTTCACCAGTCTATATGTGTTTGAGAGAACTTATTTGCTTCTGTCCAAGTGTGTGAATTGTGTTTACTCATGAGTGAAAATAACAAGCATCCTCCACAAGCATTCGATTTCTTCTCCCTCTCTTCCTCTCCTGGTATTTAAATGTTACTCTTGTTGCTTTGCAAGTAACAAGCCAGGGCCTGAGGAAGTGAAACCAGCACCAGGGGATGGTATATGTGTGTGTGTGTGTGTGTGTCAGCGTGCTGATGATGCGTGACGAACACCTATCCTATAATAATGCCATTCACATTCAAGAGGACCAATATTCCCCTCCTCTCTCTCTCTTATATCCCGACTTTCTCCCCAACCTTTGCCTTTATTTTTCACCCTGGCCAGGGGAAGCTATCATAAATTCTCGTCATCCTCTGCAGCCCCTTCATTCATCTGTCTGTGTAATGTCCGGGACACAGAGGAGACAGTAATGTTGAAGCTTCTGTGCACGTACAAAACACTGTCTAGCCCCGGAGGGGTAGATGTGTGACAAAATACTGTGGCTTTTCTAAATTCTTTAACAATGAGTGTGGCTGTGAAGGAGGAAATGGATGCTCCAAGTCACCTTCAGGCCTCCCATGCACACATTTTCTAAATACACACGGGAACAGATGCATTTTACATGCCACTCAAACATCCACGCGCATGTCAACTGTATTCATACAATTTAGCTAAATGTGCATACATGCATGTTTGCACTTCCATAGCACACAAGCACACGCACACACACACACACACATTCAAAGATAATTAATGGTGGTGGCGAATCCCCCTCAGCTGTGGGAGATTAAATTGCTTTTTCACCCTCCACAGATTTCGGCACGCTCGTTATGTTGATGATGCGGGAGCCGCTCAGAGAAGTAAAAACTATCTGCCACTAGCTCTTCGACCAACCCCTCTCCCTGCCCCCTTCTTCAGCCACCGCCACACACACACACACACACACACACATATACACACAACATTCTCAAACAAAAATACCAGTGCACATATCCTTCAGAAGCATAGAAGCGCATAAGCACAAAAGCACATAAATAAGTGATGGAGGATATTGGGGTCAAAGTGTATAATGCTATCGTAGATTTTTGCTATTGTCAGCAAGAAAAAAAAAAAAAAAAAACTTCATAACTGTATTCACTTTGGTGTTATCAAATGTTGGTGGGACACGAATCAATAATACATTTGTTAAAATGGCACAAAAGGCGTCGTGATTTTTCTCTGGGATAATTTACTTTCCGCCTAATTTTGTTTCCCGTACGAGCTCCCTGCAGTGCATTTAGCTCTATACGTTCCTCTTTTCTTCGTTTACATAGTTTAATTTCCTGTATAATTTACTCTGATGATAATTAGCAAGTTAATAACTCTGTGTGACTTGGTGGGAGAGTGATTAAATGTAAGGACTCTGATAAACATTGCTCAGCTGTGTTTTATAATTGAGAGGATTCCTCAAGAATCCTTCATAAACTGTTGGCAAACATTAAACATGGGAATGAATTCTTGAAACCAACAAGCAAACAAAACAAAAAGCATATAAGCGCTTCATCACTAAAGCTCCAAAAAAATAAATTATATCACATAATCCTTCCTATGTTCAACCCAAATAGTTACCATGAAAGCTTCAAAGACATGCAATACCAATTTCACATATGTTTTCCCAGCCCATTTAAGAAACAGCAATTTATCTTATAGTAGACCTCTAAGAAGTACAAAAAAAAAAAAAAACATTTTGAAAACTTTTGTCTTAAGTATTTCGGCTAATATCCTTGTCTTTGTAGCATTATTGCAAACACCGAATAGGGATGGGAATATATTATAGTGTCTAACATGTTATGCTATTTTGTCATCTTTAATGTTCAAGAGAGACAAAAGCTTATATTTGACATAGATTTGAGTAAGCACCAAAAAAAAAAAACACCCATTGAAGTCATTATTTAATTTAGAAAGAGAAAAAAGATGTCAAGCCAGTCGACAGAATATGAAAATAAGTCCAAATCTTCGTGGAACGGCTGGTCAACAAAAACCCATTCATCTTACGATTTTTATCTTTACTGACAAAATTACAGGCACAGAAATCAGTCAGATTACTTTTGACTCAAGTTTTATCTTAGAAAGGTTAACAAATGAACTGCCTTTTGCGTTTACTTTGGATTTATTTGCCTGGCACTCAAATCAATTAAGACAAAAAAGAAATAAACACATTGAACAAAATCTCTTGACAAAGTTAAGTCTGCAGAGAGAGTCCATACCCTGAAGAACTCCTTCGTGGAGCCTGAATCCAGTGTCCCGTAGGCTATCTCTGTCTGCTTAGCCAAGTCCTCTGCACTTTCTATAGGCGAGACCATCCGCTCCACAGTGAGGAAAGCAGCCAGGTTGGCTGTGTAAGAGGAGATGATGATCAGAGTGAAGAACCACCACACACCTCCGACAATACGTCCAGACAGTGACCTACAAAGAGCGGTGAGGGGGGTGGGAGCGATGAGAGCGAGGGAGAAAAGGGAAGAAGAGGAAAAGCATTTCCAGAGAAAGAGAGTGAAGAGATTAGGCAGATAAAAGAGATGATTTGATAGAATAGATGAGGGAGATGGAGATGGTAAAGGTAAAAGGTGATTTAGAGTGATAAAAAAGATTTAAATAAGATTAGAGACAGAATGGAAAAAAAAAACATCACATCTAATTCTTCTGTCAAGGATGTGCAAGACAGTGTGCTGCTGTTTTACACAAGCATTTTTAATACTAAAGTGTGTATGACTGTAAACCTGCTGGAGCTGCCAAAGTAATTGTCTTTCAGGCCTAAAAAGCATTTCAGCAGCAACAATAACAGGCCTGACAAAACAGATTGCAATCTGGGCACTGCGCCGTCACACTCCGCACCTCATTCTCTCAGTCTGTTTCTCTATGTTTAGTCTCTTCATGCACCAATTGCAGGCTAAAGTAAGTGGCAATTCGTTAAATTTTCTTTTGGTTGCATGAACTTGTTTTATACAAAGAAGAGGCGAAGAGAGCAAACAAAACCAAGTCTATCAGAGGAAACAAGGACGAGGAATGCGAGACTGAGACATTTAGACTTTTTTATGGTGGAGCTGGTAAAATACTTTGCTCGTCTAATGGGAAGGAAACAAGAACATTAGTCAGCAAAGGCTTTGTTATACATACTTTCCTAATGCACATTTCCGATTAAATATCTTCACATATTCTGTGTACCATCACTATTCACAGTCAAACTCAACCAAAAAGGTTGCTGCTGTTAAAACATAATACCTAAAAGCCCACTTTTAAAGATTACAAGAACATCTGACTATATGGAAGGAGGTTTTATGAAAAGGCTGAAAAATCTCAAACTTCACAGAAGCTCATAATATTTAGGAAATGTTGATTTTGCATCTGCAAACTTGGGTGTAATAAGATAGACAGAATATCCATTTCCAGGATATCACTCACTAAAAACATCAAATGGGCTAAGAGATGTCCAAAAGTAGCATATCGTGCTCCAATCTAAAGACACTTGAGAATAAATGTGAAACGGAGCAACCAAAATACAAAAGCCAGCCTAAAATCCATCCGTCACCCCGACAAGGGGGTGATGGATGGAGGCTACAGCATTTTTTCGGTGGATAAAAGGAAATATTAGTCATGTGGTCGACATGGTGTTTGAAGGAGAACGCCACGTATTCTGCCCTCTACCAGATAATCCTGGACGACGTTGTCTAAGCTATTTGTCTCCTTAAGCTCGAGTTCACTTGGGCTCAGGCTGTTCATGCTCAATAAACCGTTTTCTCAGGTTTTTTTTTTTTCTTCCGATATTAAAATGTGTTTGATCATTTGAAAACATTTCAGTCCAGGCTTCATTCATGTTCAGATCGCGCTCCACACCACAGCTTTACATCTTTGCAACGCCCCTGTTGCTCAGTAAAGAATCAAAGAGAGAGTGGAGAACATTTCGGTGGGCGAAATTTATATTAAAGGTCTAACGCTGAACTAGTAAGTGCACAAATCTTAAAAAGCCACCAGTTGTAAAGATAATAATGAGGTGAGAGAGGTGCCAGTTTGATCTAATGCGCACTGCAAAATGAGTTGTACATTTAATTCAAACACAGCTTCACAGTAACTGGGCTTGATGAATTCACAAAGTGCTGCCTGTAGGACAAAGCAGTATTGCTAGAGTTAAATTTAATAAGAGTCTCAATAATAGCAAGTGATTCTTCATCGTTTGACTCGGTAAAGACGGCTGTTTGAATAGGTGGTGTCTTGTGTGTGGTGTGCTTTCGGATACAATATATGCATTTTTTTTTTTTTCATATGGCCATCAGGTAGGTGTGGGAGTCTTTAAAGAGACAGTTACTCATGGGAGAACCTGCTTTAAATGCACGAACAAGATGCAGTTCTTTTTGATCGGTAAGCGGGGGAAAGACGTTAACTGCTGAAACGCTTTATTTGAAATGGGGACTCCTTTGAAAGTACAGCTAACGATTATACACAATAACTTTGATTAAATCCCCTTTCCTCAGATTTAGGAATATCGCACGCTCTTACATGCAACTAAATATTAATTAAACTAAAGGACAGCTAGTAATTTAGCAACATCCTCAACCTGATTGAATTCACTAGTGTGTGTGTCGTGTTTGCTTTTGATGAGTTTGTGCTGAAGTGAGAAAAGGAAAGGAATTTGGGATGTGTATTAACTTCTGTGTACGCAGAAAATTATCTCTTTTCCATGCTGGTTTCTGTTGCCGTTCAAAGGCCAGAATAACCTCTTATTAACACTTCCTGACACACAAAGATGAATTGATAGGACTTGGCTCTGAGGTATTGATCCATTTATATGAATAAATGAACCAGTCTAAGATTTTGATGGCTCCCTGAAGAATATTTTCTTTTTAGGGTTAGTTTTTATTTCACTTGCAGAAGACTTTTGGAATGGACTGACACAGACAGATGCTCACTAAAACAACGATAGATACAAGAAAAATTACAGATGTTGAAATGAATTGAAAAGTTCAGCAACCTTCCCAAAGTGCAGATGTCCTCAGCAGATGGGGAAACATGGTTTCCGTCGCCAATTTGCTCAACGTTGGTACGAAAACAACAGTTTCCACTTGATAAAACGGATAACCTTGTCAGATATTAGGGGGAGGAGGACGACAGGAGGAACACGTTGACTTGTTCTGTTTTTACTATTCCAAGAAAACAAGTGGAAAAGGCATAAAAACGCACAACACAGAAATAATGTGGTGCACCTTATTGTACTCGGACTCGATGTTCCATTAAACGCACTCAATGTCCTCATGTTTAGACACATGCAAGATACGTTTTTTTTTTTTTTTTCAGTATTCAATCGTACATGGCAAGATGGGAAACAGCAGGTGTAATCTAAGAGAAAGGCCCGTGGCGAAAGTCAGACGAATTCTAATTGGTTGACGACCTAATGCTGATTATCAATCAGCTATCTGATTGTTTGGGCTGCCCTATAATTGAAAGATTAACACTATAATTTAAAGATAACCACTTTAGCACATACTTCACAAATCCTGTACATATTTGGCTTTTCTCCAGGTACTTACAATTCCTTTTATATATGATTACCTATTAACAAAAATATACAAATAAGGAAGTAGAATTCATCCTATGGCCATAGAGTAAAGTTTGAGAATATTTTGGTTTCATTTTCAATGCCGCATGTTTCCACAATAAACCAGTATGGAGTGTATTTTTGGAACGGATGCCTTTGCTGTGTGTGCCGCATCCATGAGTTGCTTTGGAGTTGGTATGCAACAGGCGAATCATCCTATAGCAGGTCATGTATCATCTATGATAGCCAACAGATTGCCTCCCCAATTCTCTGTGTGGAAGATTAATGGCATTGTGCGGACTTCTTTTTCCCAGGCTTTCTTTCTCACACACTCTGCTTTAGGCAATACCTTTATTCTTATCCCATGCATCCAGATTTTTATCAGCTGACTGAAGTGTGTGTATTGTTTCATTTGTGCTTGTTTTGCTGGGTAATGACTGGAAATCATTTTAGGCTTGATTTTTTATTTTTATTTGTTTAAATAGGAGAACTGCAGGTAATTCATCACTCATTACACTGTCTGATGAACCCACCAGCAATATACATGGAGTTACTTGCTACTTTATTGTTGGTTGTCTGGGGAGATTCAACAAAAGGTGCTTTTAAGTCACCCACACTTTCAGTCGTTTAGTTGAGAGAGAAAACAAAGCATGTGATATAAATTAGATCGAAGAAAGGTGGAGTGGACAAATCCATGGACTCTGATCTTTTCATAGTTTGCTTTCTTGAACTATTTGGTCTTAAAATCCCATTCTAGATTATAAAATAACTTTCTCACAAACTTGGAATAACAAGGATCTTTTAACAGTCTACCCTCTTATTTATGTAAAGCAACCTGGAGAACAAAAACACAAAATCATGAAGATTCAGTATTTTATATTCTTCAATTGTATTTTTTAAATATATCTAAAATCTATAATGTGAAGCCGTTTCTGACATGTATTTAAAATACCTCTAATGTGAAAAGCGCTCATTCGAAGACAGCGTTTTTATTCAAATGTCCTTGTTTCATTTGGAAAAGTTCTGACAGGCCAATAATATGACGCAGCTTCCAGGTTGGCCAGGCATCCATTTCTGACTGGCTAGCTTCCCAGGATGTTGATTTTCACATCAGGATTTTTTTTTTCTGAGTTTGAATCCAATCAAACTTTCTTTTTTCCTCAGAAATGAAAAAGAAAAAAAAAACAAAAGCTTTGCATCTATTCAGGAAGCCGAGCTCAAGACCTGGACAATCCATTTTGGAAGTCATGTTTATGATTATTGTTCAACATTGTTAACACTACTCTGTTTATTTTTTATAAACAAAACACGACATGTGCTTTTTTAAAGCACGTCAGCATTGCTTAGTACCTTCAAAAAGCAATTTTACCAGTGACATAAAAGTTTTGAGCTTTTTATTTTAAAAGGACCTCTAAGATTGCCAGAACAATCACCAAAATGAAAGAAACTTCAAACATTTTAAAAATCAGTACTGATGTAGTTTTTACTTTAAATACTAATCAAAACAGACAAATGCTAATGCAGCCCATCAGACTGAGACACTTGCTTCTATCTGGACTAAAAATCTAAAACCTTTTGTTTTTTCTTTCTCCAACTTTGCGTAGACCTCCCTGCTTTGATAGAGGGGCCTCTCCACCACCGTCGAGTCTTTGCCGTCATCGCAGGATCCAAGAGAAAAGCGGGTAAACAAAATGGCAGATGCAGCATGCTTGTTGTAGCAACAAGAGGAGGAAATATTGGCACATGGCGGGGGGCGCACAGTGGGCTAGATTGCACGTCTGACAAGGATCCATTGCCGCTCGCCAGGCGCTTTTCCTTTGTAAGATATTTTCTTTTTGGCGTAAGATAGCAAGTCTTTTAAAGTCAAAGAGTTCAAATCCAAGTGAAGTCATAAGTCTGTGTATGAAAGACAGCTCCAACTTTACACAATGTGCTGCCCCCGTTTGACTCAATTCATGACTCAAATCCACAAGATAACCTGATAGAAACAGACTCTATGGGGGTGTCAAAGACTGAGCAGAGTTAAGCATAAATATCCAACTTTGACTTCTGTCTCCTCTGCATTAAGTGGGAATAAAATTTAACCAGTTCACTTTGGGTCAGAATTTCCTCCAGCTTATTGAGCTTGGGCAATTTGGTGTCGTGTTTTTCCATTTGTTTTTGCTAATGTGCTGCTCACTTGGTCTCAGTATGGGATTTAATTTGGTGCACATAATCTAAGAGATTATTATGAACCCCAGAAAAGTCTCAAGTGTAAAATACTCCGACTGGTAAAGTCAAAGCTGGATAACAGTTTTTATTCCCAAAAATATTGTCTACAATATTATTTTGTTTTCATAGACCTACACAGCAAATTTGGAAGTGTTCCATCAACTCCTACAGAGTTAAATTCAACACTTTGAAAGTGTCTATACTGGTCCACTCTGGATGGTGTAGAAGTTACGCTCTTGAAAGTGTTATTTGTGATAGAGTTGAATCAACACTCACAGTAGTTGAAATCAAACACACTTCAGTCTTAATCTACCCAACACTAGTGTATATTGTCAAAAGTTAACACTATGAACGTGTTAATCCAACACAGAACAGTGTAAAGTATTAACATAGAAATCTGAGTTTTGAAATACTACTGGCAAGGTGCGCTGTGGTAGTGCAGGGGTTAAGCACAACCCACATATGAAGACTGATGATGACGTTGGTGACAAGCTTTACCCAGAATGCACCTGGAGACAATAAGGATGATTCATTTGTAGTTTTGTGTGTCATAAAGTTAAATATTGAAAATAAAGCCAGTCAAGTGGCACAATATTTTATTCAATATTTTACACCCACTATGTCACTAAAATAAGTCAGCCTGGTAAGGTTTTTAGCAACCATGAGTCAACAATGGGGCACCCTACTATATAATCTACTGGGGTATCACACTCAGTTTTCAACAGTAGAGGGCTTTCGTTTTAAAGTTCTCATCAGATGTTATAAAGAAAATTTGGATCCCTGAAGGCATGAACCAGGCAGGGGCCTGTTGCAACCTCTAACTTATCTGTTGCTCCTTCCCTGATGTGATGTCTCCTATATGTTACAATTGTGGGAGGAGCTGTCTGATGTTGATTTAGAAATCAACACTGGACTGGATTGCTTTTTGTTTAACTCTTTGGACCTCTTTAGTGAGTGTTAGGGAAACTAAAACTCATGTTGTGGAATTAACACTGTATTTTTAACATACAACACCTGCACTGGAAATCTGACACTTCCGAATTTGCTGTGTAACATTTCAAATCTCTCCTCTCGTTATATGCGTCAAATCTCTCCTCTCGTTATATGCGTTTACCTTCTGTTCTTCGGCGATATTGTTTAGCTTTAGATATTTTTTGCCATGTTTATTTTTTTGTAACTGTAAATATTGAACATCTTGTATTCTTGTTTTATGCAATTGGTAAAATTTCCATTTACAGGTTTAATTCATTCAACATTAGACTTATTTGGTGTGGGATGACCAGTGTAGTTGGGCAACGGACAGAAAAAAAAATTATGTTAGAGATCAATAGTCAACACACATGTATTAAGTTTCACTACTGTTATTGGAAAAGCACAAACATGTGAATGATGATAACTCAGAAAGGCTGAAGGAAAATCCTCTCACTCTTCTTGGCTGCTTCCATTTTCTGTTTTCCCTTTACAACAACCACTGATGCGAAATAAGGCGAACTGATGAAATTGATTCAAACAAGCTAAAGCACTTTCCAACAAATCGAGCTCGATTGAGGAGAAGGAAGCAAACAGACTTAGTTGGAAAAGATGATTAACAGATTAAAGATTAGTAGCTGGAGGGCAAATATGGAAATAACAGCAGTGATCAGTCACCAGGAAAGGCTCAGGAGATTAATGCAGAAGGTAAATCATAAATGAAATGAGTCAATATGAGCTGCAGGTTTTCAGTCAGTGACCTTGAGGCCTAATATTTATTACTTAGTCAATTCTCCAGTTAGCTACTTGTGCCAGTAGCAGGAGCTCCTGCTCCCATTAAGTATTTAACACACACATTTCCTCCATCCTGTCACATGATGCTTAAAAATACTAACACACATAAAACACACATACTTCACAAGTGCATAATTGCTCCTAAGCAAGTTGCTGACATACCCCAGAATACACACAGAAGCCCTCAAAGGCAGAAGGCTGTAATTTCAGATGTTCATAGACACGGCCAGCCCTCCTGAGAATAATATTAGGTTGCGATCAGTTTCCCACTTCTCATTCTCCAAACAAATGGGTCTCTCAGAGTCTGTAGGCTTTCTTCAATTTCATAAACTTTAGGAACAATATTTTTTTCTCTGCTTATTTGTCATTTTGCCTGTCCGCCTTTGCATTTGACCAGGGTGACAGTTATCACCCTGGTCAAATGCCCTGATCATTTCGAAGCACGTGGAACAAGAGTTGACAGGTTGGTGGTCTTATCAAGGTCACCGTGGTAATGCGAGTTTAATATGGGTGAATGTTCTCATTTCCGACGACAGCCATCACATCATGGAGAGGCACGAGAACAGAAAAGTGCACGAAGAACGATGTGCTGTGTTTGCAGGACAGATAAAATGTTGTCACTTTCCTGCATGCAGGCATTGGCGCTGCAATATGTACGCATGGTAAATCGGTGAAGAAATGTAAATTTGAAAGAGCAAACATTTGAGTTGAATAAAAAAACCCCGACAAAAACAAAAACGGAAGCATAGATCAAAAATAAAAAAATAAGTGTAGAGGTGCATGAGGGTGTGTTTGATGCTGTATCTTGAAGACTGCAGAGATGACTGCAGCACAGAGGGAGGGACCCACCCTGAATACCAATGGACCTGTGATAGTAACTTAACACACATACAAACAATGGCGAACCGGCACATGCACTACTATGAAACAAGCAGAATTAAACACTACCTTATCAGTGTAGGCTTAAAAAGGTCATGAACACCCAATCTACCCCAGTAATTTGTGACCGAAAGAGCAAAGAAAGCTAAAAAAACAAAATAAAAAAAAGTAGAGCTCATTTGTTTGGGGTCTTCTGAAAAGCCTGAATTGTTATCTTTGTTCCCTCGTAAATTCTCTGTAAATGTCAAATTTAGCATTCATATGATCAAAGAAACAGCCTCTCTCTGCTTCCAGGGAAAGTGTAAAATAAAGCAATGATGTAGAGCACAATCCCTGACCGCATAGTGGTGTCCGTCAAACACCCAATGACAAACAACTATTTAATGACACAATTTGCTGCGCGCTGAGCAAAAAGTAGTACAAACCCTTAAGACGGTGAAGTAAGAAAATCCATCCCATGATACTTTGATAACAAAGGAAAACTGAAATAAGAGATTAAGGAAAACAGGTGGATGTGGTTGTGAATATTGCAACTCATCATGACACAATGAACAGGAGTAAGATCCTTTACCGGTTCTTATATTTAAGGGGAGATAAGGAATCTATAAAACTCCTATTCCCTTAGCAGCGTTCAATAGTTTGAAAGTTGAGTAGAAAGCGGCAGACTCCTGCAGCCGGGTCAGAGAGAATCTCATTAAGCTGCATTCTCAATATTCACCCTATGTGCTTTTCAATGGACCATTCTCATTCGTTTCATTGCCAGGGATCTGTCAGAGAAATCTAGAGGGAGAAATTGGTTTGAATTTCTTTCCCACTCAATTCAACTCGTTCCGAGGCTCGACAGCACATTTTTTTTTTTTTTTTTACCTCCTAGAAGATTCAGGGTTTTAGTAAAGAGATCATTTGATGGTAAAACTCCATTATCACAGTTTTGCGTTGAAGCCTGCAATACTACTTTATGATATCTGAAGATTGTTATCCAGTATGATAGTGTGTTTAAGTTATTCAAATAAAAATACAATTTTATTTGATATTTCTGTTCTATTTAGACATTGTGAGCAAATGTAGCAATTGTGCGCTCATTATATCTTTTAAAGCAGCACTGAATTTTAGAGCTAAATAGAGCCTACTATCTAACTTGTGATAAAGTTTGTGAGACTGGAGCCTATGTAAGGTTTGACATTGTGATTTTACCTGCTTGCAAAGGTGAACAAGGGACTGGGGGATTAGAGGAAATGAACTGAGGAGATAGAAAAATGATATGACATTATGATATGCATGACATGGCTCCTTTTCAAAGGCTATAATCTCAAGAGCATTGTGCCTCCAAGGCTCATCCATCACATGAATTTACGCCTAAAGTCTGGATGCCAGTTTTACTTCCTTTCTGCAGCAATATATCAAATGAGCCAGGCTTTTTAATATTTTCTGAAATAAAACTGTTTGATTCATTGGCAGCACATAAAATACTTTGAGTAGATTTGGTTTTAAGCAGATTTTTTTAAAGCTTAATGAGAATGAAAATAAAAAAAAAAACAAAAAAAAAAAACAACAATGCCCTTTAAGTATGCCAGTAAAATATAACATATCCCTATTATGTGCTGTCCTAAAAGTGAAACATAAGATTAGGTTGGCTTTTACTGGGTTTCACTAATGAACCCCACCTCAGATTAAGAGATGATTGCTACACCACGTTCGTTACTGCCTTAAATTAAAATAATAGGCATGTATGCCACAGATTTATGGTGTCATTCTGAATAATGTAAGAATATATGAATCAAGGATGCGAAATGCTACCAGTGTCAGAAAATTGTTTGCCCAATTAATTGGAAAGGAGTGCAAGATATCAGTTTCACTTCCTGATTCAAGCATACATACGAAACTTAAGAGTTTCTCATAAAATTTGAATATTCATTACAATACATTTCAAAGACCTCTGCTGCTTAGGTCTAAGAAAACAATGCCATAACTGGTAATGTTCTTGGTTTCGGAGTTGCAAAGCTTGTCAAAAACAGATTTGCTCAGTATTGTCCTGGAAGTTTTTTGTTTTTTTTTCCACAGTGGGAATCATACTTGAGATTTTGAGAATCCCTGATCTAAAAGCTAACCTCCCTGTCAAAATCATTCATACACTCCCATTAAAAAAAACAAAAAAAACACTACTTGTAAGCCTAAAAGGCCAACATATTCTCTTTTTTACCATGTAGTTTTATGCCTCTTCATGAAATGCATGCCCTCATCTGCTTTGGTGAGCTCAGAAAAGGGTAACAGACATACAAACATACTGTGTGGCTTAGTGAAGCAGCAGCAACTCAGACCAAAACAAACAAAACAAAAAAAAATCCACAAAGTCAAAGCTGAAAGTGAAAGCTATCAGAAACCTCTAATCTTTGCGATCTGCATAAAACCAGTCAATTTTCCCTTTGATTACATCTCTTTCCTTGGAGTCTTTTTCCACCACTGTTATCAGGGGAAAGTGAAGAATCGTGTGCTGCTGTTGAATGCATGTGTGTGTGGGTGCATGTGTGTGTGTGTGTGTGTGTGTGTGTGTGTGTGTGTGTGTGTGTGTGTGTGTATGCATGGACCATCAAAGGCACAAGAGGAAAAGTGACTGCGAACTCTAGTAAGATCAAAACGCAGCTAGCTTCTCATAGAAAGCACAGAATCAATGAAAGAGGAGCTAATTCCACTTCTGTTTGCTCAAAAATGCTTCAGCAGCTTGCAAAGGACAACAAGTGTTCTGTCACTGACTGTGTCACAGTGACTTTTAAGCTCTTGTCTTGAGTACTGGTGCCTTTTTGTTTCTAATTCTTGATAGACCACACTTGGAAAAAAACACATTAATTCATATAATTTTGTAACGTGTCCTACAAACCAGGCAATAATCAGAGACGCAATCTGCAGATGGAGGAACTGAACAGATCCTCTTCTTCAAAAAGAACATTCTCCCAAAAAGATGACCATTAGAAATTTGCCTCTTAAATATGATGATTATTAAACAATGACAAGCCATTAAGATGGTCTTGGCAGAGAAAATGAAAAGAGTATGTCTGCCTCCCTGGCAGTGAGGAGACGTCTTGCAGTTTGAAATGGTCTCATGTTTTTTTCAAAGCTTTGAACCTTTCACGCAGCACAATACTCCTCCAAAATGGCAAAAAAAAAGTATGACATTAATGTAAACCTATCGAGACATGACTGTCCACCTAAGCCTCAAAAGGAGATCATTAATCAGAGTCCAAGGTAACTCTAGAGGAGGGTAGAAATCGATGGCTCGAGTGGGAGAATCCGTTGACATGACAAGAAGTGATGCATACTAAAAATCCAGTCTTCAAATGTTAGCAAGAAGAGGGACGTTGCTAAAAAAAAAAAAAAAAAAAAAAGACAGTAGTGTATGTAGTGCTCTATAAAGTTCCACTATTCCTGACAACACAAGTGCATTTGGGGACTCGTAAGTCTTCCGATCAATAAACAATTTGAATAGTTGTAATATGTTTGTAGGAAGACAGTTTCCCATCCAAATAAAAAAAAAAGCGCTGCACGCTTCCACCAGTGCATGCTTCCACTATCCTGGGAGCAGAGCCACGTTGCTAAACGCAGCTTTGATATCAGTTGAACCAATACGGTTTATCTCCTGGGGCTTGTTATATATTAAACATCCACACCGACTCCACAAGATAAATCATACGAGCCGTCACTCTAAAGGAGACATCTTAGACTTTAATTTGCATTGAAACATCCTGCCTCATTTAAAAAGCCAAGTGGATAAAAAAAAGGGAAGGACAAACATGGAAGTGACAGACTTCTCATTGTCAGAACGTAATCTGGTATTTAAGACCGCAGTAATCCCAGGCTATGCAAGAGTAGGGCTGTACTGGAACTGACAGAGCTCTGTGATTTATATGATGAACGCTGGCTTCATGTTAAGTATCACATTATCGCAGTGACAGCTGTAGCTTATGAACAGGGCCTTTAAGTCACAGGGAAGTGCACATGAGCCTACTGAAAAGTTGTGAAACTGAGCAGTGGGCGTTTTCTTCTGTGTGGTTTTGTTAAATGTGTCCGTGTATGCAACTTATGTGAGTGTGTGTGTGTGTGTGTGTGTGTGTGTGTGTGTGTGTGCCTGCAGCAGATGTGAGTGTGCTGAGGTTAAGAATTGGCCTGTCAGTCTCAGTGAAGTGGGGAGAGGAGAGAGACGACAGGTGTCAGGACTGCGAAGGAGATGGATGAGAGCAAAAGAGGAGGAAGAAGAAAGCAAAGTTTGTGCAGCTGCTGGAAAATTGTTTGTTCTTTACTCAATAAAGAAATGCTAATGAAGATCCAGTGGGAATGACTGAGCAATGTTTGGTATAATCTAGCTTTGGAAAAAATAAAGAAAAGGGAATCTTTCATAACATTTTTGAACATTCTGTGCATTTCTCGGACACACTGCTGAAAAGAATAAAAGAAAAAAAAAAGATTAATGATTGTTGACACTGAAAACGGAGTTATCGTTAGTTGTACTTTTATGAGACCCAAATGTAGGCAGTGGATAGGCCGGCAGCATTGGGTCCAAATAGTTTTTTTTTTTATATATAAAAACAATGATGCACATGTAAACGGCAGACAAAAGCAGTGAACAAAGTTTAAAACAGCGGTAATACAAGCAAAACATACACAGAGACATTAACTGAGATCAGAGGATATGTAACAGAGTTAACAAAACGAGAATCTGATAAGGAGCTAAAGACTCCAAATGAGTATAAAGCAGCCAGGAATGAAATTATGTCAAATATTGTCTTGGTCCCACTTTTGCTGCCATAAACGGCTTTGAAGCCTCAAGGTTTGGACTCCACTAAACCGTTTAAGATGTAACGTGGCATCTGGGTCCAAAATGTTAGCAGCATATCCTTTTAGTCCTGGAAGTTGTAAAGTGGGGCCTTTAAATATCAGACTAGTTTGTACAACACACCACACAGATGCTTAGTTAGACTGAGGTTTGAGGAATTTAGAGGTGAAGTTGAAGCCCGAATCCTCAAATGTTTCTTAAAAGACATTTTATCTTTCAGTAAAAAGCCTTTTCAGTTCCAAACATGAGCTGAAAGTTTCAGAACAAACACTCTAATAAGACTGTTACGGTCACAGATGGTGCCTTTAAGGTAACACGAGTCGTTTGGATTGTTGTCACCTGATGATCCAAACACACCACTTAACCCGGGTTCACCTTTACAATAAAACATCCAGACACACACTCTGCAGAGTGGCATCTTAGCAGGACAAAGATGACTTGTTTGAGAAAAGACCGAAAGAATCCAAAACACAGAACAACATGCTTTAATACTCTATCTTCTACCGGGCAGCACTGACTTGTCTCCTCAAGTAGTTTCAGAGCTATTCACACCTCGACACATGACCAAAACAATGTCATTGTTGGTGACGTTTTTGAATCATCACGTCACAATAAACCCAATATTAACTAAAAGGAAGGCATCACCAGCAACCCGTGTGACCTTCACAGACCCAGTGGTGACATTAATGGCCCGAATAAAGTAAATGTTCCGACTACTTTTAAGGAGATCCATCTGGATTGCATAACTTCATTCAGAAATCTATGTGCCACTCGGTTATGACATTGGTGATGAGGCAATTAATCTTGTCATCACAAAGTACTTTTAGTAACATTTTATATTTACATAACTAATAGCTTTGTGTAAAGAAATAGTGGTCAATTTGCCATACGCATTGTTAATTTGCTGTAATTTATTTTACAGGATAGGGAGTGATACAGAAAGGGTGTGATTATGAAATGCATTTTGTTTAGTTACGGTGTGAAGTGTTCCCTGCTGCTACCTCTCTCCTCAGATCTGCTCCCTAAAGGTACTGAAGAAGCATGGTATAAATATTTCACTAAACTGCATTCTCAGGTTATCAATTATAAAATGCTATCTTCGTATAAATATTCTAAAAATACAGCTGGACTCTGCTTCCTCCTTGGCGTATTAAAAATTCATACACACCTAGCATTCTGCGAAATCTTCATCCGCATAGGACCCGTACGAACACAGCTGCTGAAATGTATGCAGGGTGTTCTCGCTTTTGGGGGGGGGGGTTGTTTGCATGTGGGAGCATGTTTTCATGTGTTTGTTTGTGTCTAGAAAGTCTTCGGTGTCTGTAGGACACGTTTTGTTGGTGAGTCAGATGAGCTCAGTGGAAGCTAAGAAAGTGGAGAGAAAGGTGAATCACACTGAACAGTCAAACACATCCAGTGCTTGGATGGGTCTATTTAGGCCCAGTCTTTACTTACTCCCCCAAAAATACATTGAAAATGTTACTGTTTTTAGCCCATAGGCTACATCCTGTTCAAATATAGCGTGAACAATGTTGTTGAAATTCGGGCTTGCTTAACGCCTGTGAAGCAAGACAGTTTTTAACCAACTTTAAACTGAAGATTAATGTGTCTTTTCTATTTTGAGAAGGAATATTAACATAAACTGGACAATTAAATCGGGGGGCCGCCACTCAAGCACAAATTCGGTGCTAGGTCTTAAATAGTAACTTTTGTTTAGTCAATCAGATTCGCATTAACAATTTCAAGCACACCAACCTTGGTGAGATGTCACAGCCTTGTTGCATGAAGGCTCCCAAAGAAAACCACAGAGAGTTAAAGATGCCAAACTCATTTGGAGGCTGGTCAGTGGGGCCCTGCTCGGCGGCGCCCTCCTCTGGTTCCTCTGCGTGCCACTCGTACGGACTAAAGCGGCTTACCTGGAACAGTGAAGGCAGAAAAGTGTCAGCTAATTTTTAGGATCAAAGTTTTCACTCTAACCAGATGAATTACGTAATGATTTACATGTGTTTTTAACTGTGACAGCACAATTAAAAAAGAGGGATGATTACCATGTGTTATCAAGGTGTAACTGAAGAGGAGACGTTTTTGTTGAACAACATATTCAATACTATAGCCAACATTGGAGAATGTAATTTTGGCTAATATAAAAAAAAAATGTCTTGAACAAGCAGACACGGAGGTGGCAACATCATACTAGGCTTGTTATTTTCAAAAAGTGCTTTTTATCTCAGATATGAGCCTCATCAGAATCCATATTCTCATTTGTTGAATAAGACGGTACCTGAAAAGCACTCATATCCATCTCGGTATGACAGCGTGCTGGGACTGAGTTGGACACCTTTTTCCTTCAGAACTGCTTCAGGTATTTAAGGATAGGTTCAACAAGGTGTCAGAAACATTCTTCTGAGATCTTGATTCATGTTGACTTGATACAGACAGACTTGCTAGACAGATTTGTCAGCTACACATCAACAACTCTTGTTTCAACCCAGATACCATAAGATCGTAACTTCTGAGGTCACTGGTTTCAGTGAAAGCATCGTCATATTAAAGCATTTAGCTCAAGAGGGTTTTAAATTTTTGATAATGTGCATTTACTGAGAGGAAGAAGCCATCAGAAGATTGATACAGCAACAATACCGTTGCGAGAAAACCCCAATATTCCACCTGCACCAACCTGAACTTTTTAAGCAAGATAATAAGGTGAACTATGGACCCATGGTCCTATGTTGCTTATACCAAATTCTCACCTTACCAACTTATTGTCCTCTTTTGGTGAACCTGTGCTTTTTTTTATTTAAGTGAGTTAAACAGATTAAACTGCAAAATAATCTGTAAAACTGTAAAGACGACCGCAGTAAAACGCTTTATTCTGTCTAGAAATCAAACTGAATTATAAACCGTTTTTCATGTACAACTTTCTTTTTTTATCTACGATCCAACGCCTTAAATAACCCATGCGCTACAGTCTGGCAATTCAGCTCAGTTTCTATGAATTACTTACCAAAAACAAGACAACGCTGACTCCAATATAAGCAAACACTATGCACATCCATATCTCATAGGCCAGCGGGTCCAGGAAGGAGAAGACACCTGGTTTGGACTTCTGAGGCTTTTTGATCATGATGGAAATTCCAAGAGACATGAAGGGTTTAGAGAAATCAATCACTTCTTCTCGCACCAATGTTATGGTCAGTGGGGCCACGGCAATTTCTGCTTTCTGTAAAGAAGAAGGGAAAGGCCAGGGACTTCATATCAGTCACATTATTGCGCAATTAACTTCTCAGAGATTACATATAATACAGATAAATGGAAGGGAATGTGCAGCGAACACAGAGTAAAGGAAGGGCAGACGTGGTATTGCAGATGAGGGAATAGAGGAGGCTAAAAAGACATAGAGGAAGAAGAGGGCAACCCAGAATGACACAGGAGTAATTTATACAGTATATTGGCCGGAGAGGGACACATCCAGAATATAAATGAGTCTCAAGGTCTAACTGGCATCTGCATGCAACAATGCTTGCTCTTGCAGAACAAAGGTCTTCTAAATATCTAAAGTCAAAATGGAAGATGGTGATAATAATTAATGATATGAAAAGCCATTCTGGCCTAAATAACCAATATTGGTGTACAAGATCCACTTTGATCGTATAAAATCCCCCAGTGAATATTGCATTTTCAGGAGGAGAAATATTGTTTTTATGACTACAGTAAGGAGCTTGGAATTGCTGCAATTTTCCAAACTGTTTTCACACAAAAAACGGAAAATGAACAATGAAACATAATGACTTTAAACTTTATGTTGTCCATTTTTCTGTGCCTGAAGTTCACTTTATACTTCACTGAATCAACATGGATCATTTGGTCTAAAATGGTCTTTAACTATCAGGCTGACAGACTACTGGTTTAATGTGCATTACAAGCCACAAACTGCTGCAAAAGACAAACCATTCTCCACGTGAGACAAAGCAAATCTTCTAAACATTCAACAAAACTGACAAGCGTATTAAGTCTTTATTCATTTATTGATTACAGGGCAAAAGTGTAAAGTTTTTAAACAATACTCTTAGGCCCTTTGAAAGACTCTCATGGTCTATTTTCAATGCTTGAATACTCAACAGAGGTTTGACCCTTAAGCAGCTTAAGTAACAATAGAAAATAAATTGACTGATAATGCTGTTATTCTGGGAAATGATTCAAATTCAGTCCAATACTTTTGGTTGTAGCATTTATAAAGCCGGGAATGCAAAAATGAGCTCTACACCCCTCTCTATTACATGATAAAGGAATAATTAAAGCTGCATTTTCTTACTACTTCCACTGAGGACTAAAGGCCACAGAATGAAAGGACAATAATGTATTTAAATATAGAAGTTTTTGCTACATTAGACTTTTTTAAATCTCTTCAATTTACCTGGATTCTTCACAATATGGACTATGAAAACTGCCATTTGCAAAAAAAATGGGTGCATGTAAGTGGACAACTCATAAAATGTTCCGCCAAACTATCAGGGACCTTTTTTATTTATTTTTTAGTAAAACTGTTCAAGATAAGTTAAATTCAATTATTTGTGGGTTCTAAATCTGTGCAAACAGGAAATTGGACAATTTTCCAATTCTAAACTTTGACACAAAGGCATGTCCACTCTAAAAACAGCCACACTGACAAAACTGATTCTCTCTAAGCTGTTTGCACACATTTCAACACTTATTATTTCACATGCATTCAGCGAATGTTCACCCATTTTTTTTTTGCATGTTTAAAAATGTATGCTTTATATATATTTTAATTTAATACAATTATTTATTACTTAGATAATTTGGAATAATATTAAAATTATTTTTAATAAGTGCTAAGAATACAAATAGCATTGAATTGTCAAAAAATAGTGAAATTTGGATCACAAAAGAAAAAGAAAATCCTGAAAAGAAAAGAAAATAAAGCTACCTGCTGGGTGTGTTTTTCAACATAGCCAGATTGCTCTGAAAGTGCGACGTGGAGTTGATTTGGGTGGGACAATAAAAGCATTCACATCACCTCTTTATTTAGTTGTTGTCAGTTATTGAAGAGGGGCTCAATTTTGTCAGGACTTGAAGTCACACAAATAAATTGCTACATAAAAAACAAAAAAAAGTAAAATATTTTCTCTGATCACTTCTGCTCTGTCCGTGTTATGGGTTGAAGAGAGGACAACTGCAAACTCAATCAAACTTCTGACGTATCTCTGCAGGCTTTGATGGTCATGTTTGCATCTGCATGTGTTTCGTCAACGTCTCTCAGTGAATTTTGTTGCACTAATTCACTAAGACAAGACAGACAGGAAAACAGCTGCAAACATTGAGCAGACTGCCATCTTTGTGAATTCCCAACATTGAAAAGCCAAGGAGGGCAAACACGATTTGCTCACATTTCTGTCAGTCCAAAGACTCAACTCCACAAGTAAACATTAATTCACAAGAAAATGTGTGTATATTTGAGCTAGAGTAGGTTTGAGAGTCTCTTTAAAGGACAGTGAGTGTTTTGGGAGATTCAAAACAGATAAATCAATGCAACCGTTTTGAGTCACCTTCCACTACAAGTTGTGGAGGGTAATTGATTCAGTCGCTGTTCTGGAGCTCCTTCTGTGCTTCACTCCCCTAAACAATAACTGACATTGTCTGCTGCATGACAGTAAAGTTGACATTCAGGCAGCTATGTGAAATCAAAGGCGTAATTAATGAGCTTGGCAAATCCCCCGTATATAAATAGCCACTCCATGACACAGCATCTCTGTGGGAACCAAACATGGTTACTAAGGAGACGGAAGCCTTGAGACAAGTTTATGTGCTGCATCAGAGTTATTTGCATTTTTTTCTGGTGGTATGTGATGGAACTCTGCAATCTATAGGACCTGTGCAAGATCATCATGATTGAGATGTCTCATACTGGTGTTGATTTCTGAGCCATCTTCCTAACGTCTGCACACTTATCTCAATTAATTCTCCGAAGATTAGAATTGTACATAGGACCCATAAGAAAGGATTTCCAGTGCCTAAATGCCATCCTTCTTAAAATTAAATGCATTTACTGCATAAAAAATGTGCTAAGAACTTGGCCTGGGTCCTTCAGAAAAAGGCAATCAAAGCTTGTGGTGCTGATGAGGTGTTAAGGACGCCCAGGTTGCTTTAGTAGTTTCCTTCTGCTCTTCTGCATTGGCATCTCTCATCTTCCTCCTAACGCTACATTCTCTGTGGGGTTTATTAGGCCCACTCTGTGGGCAGCAAGCTTCATTAGCATTGACCTTTTGTGGCCTTCCCTCCTTGTGGAGGGTGACAGTGGCAGTCTGCTGGACAACAGACAAGTCAGCAGTCTTCCCATTATTGTATAGGCCATCATAAAGTCTCCTTTTTGTCAGTTAGGCAACGTTTAAAGAGCAAGCAAATCCAACCTGAATCCGATTTTTTACAATTGTCTGAATCATCCCATTGATCTGATCTTTTCAACCCCCCCAAAAAAAACTAATTTGAGCCATTTCTATAACGTCACATTCCTAAAATAATGGCCCAAGTAATTTCTTGCCAAAAAATAAATTACTTAGGCCAGTATTTTTGGAAGGTCATGATATGTGATACGATATGTGAAATACTATCTATCCAATTGTTGAAAGTTGTTCAATGTTGCATTTCAGCCAACTTTTATGTCCTTGACAGGAGATATGAATCATAATTTGCACAAGAAGACATACTAATGACTGAAAATTATAATTAAGAGAGAAGTCTGGATCACTGAAGTCCATCACTTCACAATCCCACCACTACTGGTTTACAGACTTAACAGATGACGCTTTGGTGTCATGAAATCTTCAAAGTCTGATTGCCAATGAATCTTTAAGTAGTACGAATGAACACACACACAAAAATTGGATTCCAACAATAGAACATCAAGAATTGAACATCAAGTCCTGCTGCTTTAACATAGCCTTAGAAATACTTTTTATTGGTGTTATGGATGAATATGGAATTTCTGATTCTCTATCAGACGTGAACAAAATGCAAAATTACGTGCATCAGGAGTGTATTATTTAATATATATGTAATTTTCTGTCTATAGCAATTTAAAATTGTTCACTTTTCGCTGATGTTCCAATTTGCTGAGATGGAATTTGTGAAACTGAAATTTATTCAAACAGCAGCGCAATACATTTTAGTTGACTAAGAACGAATCCAGCTTATACTTGTCCTGTTTCCATCCTTACCCCATACACAAGCTCTCCCACCATGCCATTCCATATTTTAGTCTCTGGGTCTCTGGCTCCATATTTTCCATCAGGAACAATAGAGATCTTGTACTTGATTCCGATGTGCTTGGCAATCTCTGAAGCCAGGTCTACACAATATCCTTCATACTGGTCGTTGCCTTCGTAAAGCTCCCAGTTCTTCTTCTGCATCACATACGGACCCTCCTAAAAAAAGATCAGCATAAGGGGAGAAAGACATCTGTTTGGAGGAGCGCATCAGCAAAGAGGACCAGAAAATTGGTTGTAAAGAGTGCACATGAGGAAAGACAGTTAAGAAAGATGAAGACGTGGATGTTAACATTGCAAAAGAAAAATGAGGAAAGAGGTGAAGGGGAAAAGGGTGCATGTTTGCAAACACTTTGTTGGCAACAGCAGCTGCAATTAAATCCTAAAAGGGACAGACTTTTTCATTGAGATAAACATAATAAGTGATATTTTAAAAGAAAATGACACAGGAAAGGGCGTTAGTTCTTGTCTTCTAATGCATTGTTTTTGCCTTTATGCCATTTTGCATAATTCCACTGAGACTCTCCACTGATTCAACACAAATCTGAAGCTGAGAAGACAGAAATGAACGAAAAAAAAAGATTAAAAAAAACTACAGAGAGATGTCTGCCCACATGTGCAGTAATAGGTGGAAGATTTTTTTATGCATGTGGTTAAAGATTAAAGGAATAGAGAAACGCAGACAAACATCACTGCTTATAAGTGTTTTCTAAAGAGTAAAGACTCCGTCTGGTAAATGACAAGTGCATCTTTGAGAAGCAGTGAGTTATGGCACTAAGCTTGAGGCTGTTCACACTGTAATCCACATGAAAGCAAGCCTATTAAAATCTTATCAAGCCCATTTTAATCAGGAGACTAATCTCATCTAATTAAACAAACAGGCCTTTGCAATACCCAACACTCTGAAACCATGAAGCAGTTTATGAGGGCAATAAAACACACAGAAAAAGATAACATGCTGCGGATTGAATAGTTCATTCAGGAAATTGTTCACATTCCACACAAGTGCAGTTTAATCAAGGAAGAATTACCCACTGACATGCTTGAAAAGGGGTCAAACAAGCAGTAAAACAACCCAACAAAGATCTTCACTGGGTCTACAGGAGAATCTTCAAAACAGGAAAAAATAAAACAAAACAACAACTTATGTTTCTCTTCTGCAGGTCAGTTTGTAAATAATTGTTTACAAAACCAAGGAGAGTCCCATCACCCTCTGCTGGACTCTATGTAGTGCCACTCAACACATTTTAAAGCTTATGTTACGTTTTTTCTTGACTTGCCATGTATGCTTTATTTACCTAGAAACCTGTTTTACATGGGTCTAAATGTGAAAAATAGTGCATTATGTAAAACATTAAGTCCTTTGACATCACTGATGTGAATATACCAAACATACGTGTTCCTGTTTGGTATATTGTGTCAGTATTGAGATAAATATTGCAAAATTTAAAATGTGTTGCTACATTAGGACAGTGCAAGGTACTTTAGCCTTCATATTATTGTTGCTTTTTTTTTTTTCTTTTTCTGAGGGGTCACATGACCATACTGGGTTCAGAGATCAATACACAGTACATGAATGCCCAAAGTGGTAAAATAATTTCTTGAATCAGAAATAATTTTTTAATTTTTTTTTTAGAAATTTAGAAAAAATGTGATCCTGGTGTGATTTATTCAATGTGTATGTGTCTTTATATTCCCCTAAATGCAGGGTACACCCTGTAAGTACAAAATATGTTGTATCTTGTACTTACTTTAGTGAATAGAAAGCTACATGTAATACAAGTATTTGACAAAAAAAAGTTATATTAACATTGCACAGTAAAATGACACAATGCTTTATTTAAGTGATCACATAAGCTTTACTGGTTAAGTTTTAAAATTAAACACTTATCTCAAAACTAAAGTTACATGTAAATGGCTGAAGGAAACCATGAATGCAACCAGCTGTAAGTCAGTTGAAAATAGTTTGTTAAATCAAATATTTATTTCTATTCAGGTGAGAATTAAATTATGACTTTCTTTTTCATAGGGAAATTGTCATTTTCCTATAACAATTTACTACAATTATCCAAAACAACATTGCCATCATCATTAAATTTAGTAATTATTACCCTTAACGTCAAAACGCACAGAAAAGAGCCCCTCCTCTCCTCCCCCGCAAAAATGCTATTATTAGAGACATTAGAAATTCCTGGGGCTCATTTAATTGACTCAACATGAATCATAATGTCAATGACCAACAAAACAATTAATTCCCTTTAACAGATCTGCAGAGCCATCAGCACCACTCTAGGGATAATGAGCAGAACTCAAACTCTTATCTTGAATGCGAAAAATATAACAGGATTGTATACTGCCTAACATTTTTTTTATTTTATTATTTGATATTTTAAAGCTCAAATGTTGGTAAAGTGTTGTAAATAACTAGACTCCACTGCAAACACTAATTCAACAAATATGAACAAGCAAAGCAAAATGTTAAACACAATCTGAACCAACAAATAATTCATTTAGAAAAAGAGGTATAACTGGGACGCTGTAATGTCTGATGACACATCTTGGTGTGTTTGGAAAATGCAAAAGAATAAAAAGTCCTACAGTGGGTCTGATCGGGTAAGGAAAAGAATGGATCCCAACACAATGTGGAGATGGACCAGATGTGGAAAGCGTGCATTCGAGGTACAAGTTGGTCAATTTCAAATATGAGGCTGTATATGATGTTTAGAGCTGAGTCGAAGATTGGCAGGAATTGAGGCAAACTGAAATTTAAAGCATAATAACATTTAAAAAATTGAGAAGAATGAAAACAAAATGTATAAGTAGGAGTCAGGAAGTAGGAGTCAGGACCATTTCTAAGAGCATCAGTGCTGTGCTGTGCATTTACAGTTTGAGATGCCTCGGAGGGAAAAATGTGATCTGCGGGAGACTTTCAAAGTGGCATCACGATTTGGGGAGACGCCTCAAGTAAGCAGAGAAAAGAGGCAGCAAGATTAGAAGTAATGAGGTCAAAAGCTTGAAAGAGGACATTGGAAAAGATAGATTATGGGTGTGCTTTTCAAACGGTGCAGGGTGGTCAATGCTTTCCTCCAAAAAAAAAAAAAAAACTAACAAAAAAAAAGATTACTCCAGGGAATGCAAAAACAAAAGGGAGAAAGTAAGAGAAATTGTATTGCACAGCAGCTTGGAGGAAGAACATATGTATATAAAAACATACAGAGAAAGGAAGAAAAAGGAAACAAAGCAGAGGGTGGGCTAAAAACATACCTTAGGAGGAAAATCGTAGAGTTAAAAAGGGAACCAAGCTTTGTAGAAGCAAATGGTTGGGGCTGATAAGACATGAAACAAACTCTGACTGGAGCCAAAAAGACAGATAGAACTTGTTATCCAATCCAGTTGGCCAGTCAGTAAACAGCAAAACCGCCTCTGTCCAGCTATTCATTCAACCTGCCAACCAGAACAGACCCTCCATCAATTCAGCATTTTAAAAAGATTGTCATGTTAAACTGTTTCGATTTGCCAGGATATTTAATTTGCCTTGGAGACATTTATGCAGATAAGCAGAGAGGAGCATGCCAGGCATTCAGTCAGTTACAGCTTCAGCCAGTGAAGTTCTCAATGCGCTCGCTTTATTATACAATTACTATAATTATGGAATATAATCTCTCCGTATTTGCCCATTTTGACAACCTCATTGTCTGCTGGTCATGTAGCCAAAAAAGACTTGAATTTTAAAACAAAGGAATCTAATTTTTTTTTACATTGAAAACTGCAACACACTTAGCAGGAGTGGTGTTTAAGTGAGTCTTAAGCAGAAAATTGTAAGATTGTGCTTTTCTTTTACAGTACTGAGGATATTCTCTGCAGTGTGATGAACTGATAAGGTTCTGAAATTTGTCAGGTAGGATGCTTTTTGGCGTTTCATGGCATTTGAAGAATTTATTTGGGGGGGAAAAAACATGTTTCTCTTGGTTATTAAAGACAGGAAGAAGTGTGTTTCTTTTACATCAATTGTCAGTTCTGTGGTTGAGAATACCAAACGAAGAACAGCAACAGAGAAAGAATGTAAATAAAGGTCACTTACAGTCAATTGATGTAGCAACACATCATTGCTGTGTCATTTTATATTCCATCTCTTAATGAATTTTTCAATCAGTGTAAATTATGCGTTTTACCTGAAAACATTGGGCACCAAGCAAGTTGAAGCTTTACTCTAGCAATCAAACATGTTCTTACATTGTAATCGTTCCCAAAAAAAAAAAAAAAAAAAAAAAAAAAAATATATATAT
>NW_015113740.1:71202-81760 GCF_001443285.1 Poecilia latipinna
GTATTTGCTGGAATATATTTAGAAAAAAAAGTATGATTACACATAAAAACAAATAATCAAAAATATTAGGACAATTTCTGTGCCATCTACGATGTGTCTTATGCCATATTATCCACTCTGTTAAGGAATGTTCATCTATTCATAAGTACACATGTTGGAGTACATCTATGGCCTTGAAGTGTAACACAACAGAATATTTAAACATATAAACATTTGTGACGTTTTCTTTAAAGTAGCATTTCAAAAAATGTATCAGTACCAGAAAAGTACAATATAAGATTTATGTTAAGACATAAATTATGGTATATATATTTTTTAACAATGCCCCCTCCCCCCACCCCGTTTGGTCAAACACATTTTAATTAGCATAAACTTATGTTTTCTTGCAGTTACTTTCACTTTGGTGTGTCTTTTCAAACCTTGTCTTCAAAACAGAAGAGGCAAGTCGACTGATCAGGCATGACTGAGTGGATTTACAGAGTGACAGAGCAGAAAAATGAAGATGGAAGGAGAGTTGCATCACAAGGTGAAGGATGCACACCAGAGGAAGGACACTGTCCTGTAAACTCACTTTGCATACTTTCTCTTGAAATATAACACTTTTTTTTTTTCCCCAAAGACTTTTTACACATAATTATTAGGTTTGACTCAGGGGTGAAACCAATAATATAACAGTGAATACCTTGACCTCACGCTAAGAATCTGGAATGAAAATGCTGCTCCACACTTGGATGGCATTGTGCAGTCAAATGTCAAAAGTTAAAAGATGCTACAGAAACGCTTGCTCATTTATCGTCCAACTGAGACTTTTCTCTTGAGGCAGGTAAAGCAACACAACCCAGGCGACTCCTGATCCTGCTTTTCTTCTATGCGCTGTGGCAGTGTCACTGCAGAGCAAACCACTTCAAAGTGAAACAGTGACTCCAGACGAAACCATTAAAAGTAACATACAATGGGAAAAAGCAACATATAAATAAACAAAACAAAACAAGAGTCTCTGTACAGGTTCAGTATCAGTCTGGCTGTTGGGTCTTTGCAGAGGCTGTGTTTCATTCCCATGCTTTGTCTGCAGACTCGGGATCAGTGTCGCAGCAGAGGCTTCCTCATCATCAGAGGCTGCAAAGAGGAGGAGGTGGCTGAGCTAATTGTTAGGCCTGGCCTGGTGAGGTCATCCACAGAAAAATATGGTGGGGGATGTAAGTATGGAAGCATAAACGATGGGTTGGGGAACGGGGAGAAATTAGCTAAAAAGAAAACTACACAGAGGACAGAAAAAGAAGAGAGAAGACAGATGCGGGACAGAAATACGGAGGGAACAAATGTTGCAAACAGATCTGCCACTCATCGTCATTTACAAACTCCAAAGGACTCAACAGCCATAGAAACATTGATACAACAATAATAATCACATGTACATCCAACACATTTAACATCATACATTATAATTACTTTGATTCAATTTAGTTGCATGCAGCGAAAATATTAATATCCATTTAACTTTATCATGTTTTGTCACATTACAACCACAGACTTTGGTGTATTTCACTGTAATTTTATGTGACATACCAACATGTAGTAGCACACAGTTGTGAAAGTTAGAGGGAAAGACATATGGCTTTGATTTTTATTCTACAAATAACATCTGAATAGTGAAGTTTGCGTCTCTATTTAGCCCTTTCTACTCTTTTGCCCTTAAGCACAATCCTCTGCACCCAGAGTTATTTACACAGAAACTAAAGTCTGTTAATCCTACTGGACTATCTAGCTTTTCTGCTAAAGCCTCAAATGTTTGTTAGAGATCGTTAAGGAATACACGTCATCACGGTGGCCATAGCGCATCAGACAGGTCCAGGACAAAGATATGGAAAGCTTTAAAGCAGTTTCCACTATTTAATCCACAATCTGAAATAAAGAATAAAGACGATAGCACAACTGCAAACCTTCCAGATCAGGACCAGCCAACAAAACAATGCAAACGGAGACTATAAATTAGAAAAGAGCAAGAACCTTATGGTAACTCCAGAGGAACTGCAAAGATTCACAGCTGTAGACGAAGACACTTGACATGATAATTATTAGTTGTACACACAAATCTAGGCCTTATGGACGAGTGGTTCGGTGAAAGCAATTGCTTAAACGAGGCCATCAGAAGTTGCAGTTTGCCCGAAATCATGAAGACAGAAACTTGGACAAGAAAGTGTAATTTTCAGATCAGACCAAATTATATGTATAAAATGCTAAAGCCAATTTTGACAAAAAGCTAACTCTGTGCAGCACCCTGAACACACCATCACCACTCTGTAACACAGTGTTGGCAATATCATGCTGTGGGGATGTTTTTGAAGGGACAAAAAATATGGTCAGAGTTAATAGAAAGATTAAATAAGCATTTTTTTCTAAAACTTGCCAACAAACTATGTTTGTAGTTATAATTTGGTGATAATAATGCTTTTAAAATCCACTACATATAGTGTGCTATTTTCCAGCTCTGTAGCTTTGGCAGGATGATATATCCCCACTCTGATTTCCCCACTAGCTTTGGCAGGTTGTAGCTGAGGTCAGTTTTAGATTTTCTGATCAACAGAGGCTATGAAAATTTATCACCTCAGTATCTTTGTACACGTGTCCTTTAATGTGTATTTGCAGAAACCCAAAGTGCCGACATTTTGGTCACATTTGCAATCATCTTAAATGAAACAAAATGTCCAAATAGAACAGCTCAAGCAACTACAGATTGATCTCTGCACTAAACTTCGTCTTTTGAGTTGTTTACATTTGCATCGCTTTGCATGCCTAATTGAGTCAAGACTGAATGCATTTACAGGAAGGAGATGGCCACCATAAAAGCAGCAGATGGGTCAAGTGAAATCAAATGTAAGCAGAGGATGTGCACACATCCAACAATTAGTCTTTTTTTATTTTTATTTATAGACGAAAGAGGGATAATTAAACTGTGTGGAGGAACCGTGTCTATGCGAAAGCCATTAGAACGGACTGGACGGAGGTCATTTCTAAATGGTGATCTGAGGTCAGTTTTAGATTTGCCTACTAATGAGACATTAGCTTAATCTTCCAACTGAACAAGTGCCACCCCCTCCTGGCTGTGCTCTGGCAGCTCTTTCCAGCTCGTATAACCCATTATCCCCGATCTGATTTCCCCTTGCTGTTAACAAGTCTCCTTGCAGCTCTCTCCACGGTACATCTCCCTATGAATTTTAGACTCTGAATCTGCTCCAACACGTCACGGAGGGCAATAAAATTCAGATTGTATATTGATTTGAATCCCTGTCACTTTTAAAGCTAATACATTTTCAAAACTTGCCACATCTTTTGAACTTGTGCGTGTTTTGCCATGTACGTTATTAGAATTTTGTGTGTTAGAGCAACACAATGGCGTTCCTGATTGTGAACTGCAGGTCACATGGGGCTCTCCAGCACTCATAGACACATACAGGACAAACAACAATGCGCACACAGATACACACACGCACGCACATTAATTCATTCACCAGTCATGTTTTTGAACTGTGGGAGGAATCCAGAGTACCCAGAGAGAAGCGGCACATGCAAAGGGAGAACATACAAACTCCATGCAGAAAAACCTCAACCTCAAACCTCAAGGCCCTTCTTGCTTCAAAGCAACAGTTTTACCAACTGTGCCACTGTGCGGACTGGGAAATTGAATTTTGAAAAAAAAAAAAAAAAGTGTGACTTCCATAAGAATTCAAGACTCCTGATTCATTTAACAAAGCTGACTTTTACTGAAATTACAGCTGCAACCTTTGTGGGCCATGACTTTAATCAGTTTAGGGCCGCATGAGAACTGCACAGGCCAGAGCGAGTAAAAAATAAATTAATATGCAATAAGCAAATTAATTGCCTAATGACTTTGTTTAGGGCTAAAAGCAAACATTATCCCACAATGATTCTGTGAACCTTCTGGATAAAACGTGATTTGTATCTCAACAACAAGGTTTTATTTAAAAAGTAGTTTCTGACTGACATCTTGCTGTTTTGGCTTTGCAATATCTTAATTGCACATTTTTAATGATGTTACCGCTCTCTTCCCTTTAAAATCTCTGCTCCATTTAAAACCAAGTGTCACAATACATTACAGAGACAAACAACCTCAATTCATCGTATCTGAATAATTAACTGTAATTTATTGCACTCTAAGCAGTTCATTGTGGTATGCCTGTTGCGTATAATAGCACTGAGGGTCCAATAAAGTGTGACATATGGTGCAGCCCTACTAAAAGTACTATATGTTTTATGCGATATAGCTAAAGCTCAGTCAGAATGAATGGACAGCATCTGGAAATATCAATATTCAAGTCTTACTCGAGATTTTCAATTGGATGCAAGTCTGGCCTTCAATGGGGGCAAAAGATGACGAGTTTGAGTCGAGCCATTCCACCTACGTTCTAGCTGCAGGGTTAGAGCCATTTCTTCTAGGGTGGCACTCGTATTTAGTCATTTCACAGTCAACCAGTTCCCTGTCCCAGCTGATGAAAAGCATCTCCACATTATGAGGCTGCCACCACCATGTTTCAACGTAGAGATTGTGTGCTTAATGTGAGCTGCAGTGCTAACACTCTGTCGCACACATATCCTGTTCGAATCACAGCTCTGCATTAGACAAGCAACATGAACCCTTATGAATCACTTTGTCCTTTCACGTCATATGATGCAATCGGCTGAGATAATGGACATTTTGAGCTTTCTGCCAATACTCCTGCTTCAGCAGAATCATACGGGCATCGCTTTCAACTCAGCTTTCATCTGTGGGTCGTTTCCCGTTGGGGGTTCCAGCAGCATTTAGCTCTGTCTTCACACTGTTCAAAACTTTTTCAGTGACATAATTGCACGTGATGCTGCTGCCCACCATCCAGAGCCAGATTCAGCTGATCTCCCTTTTTCTGCAATCAGATGGGTGGACACTGGTCAGACTGAACCAGATGTCTTTGCTTGTTATTTTTACTTTAAACCCAAGTTACCCTCTTATAGTTGATGGTGCTCACAGGTTTTTACTAGCACCCAAGGTGGATAAGGTGCATGATATTAGTGGAAAAATTTCAACATCAGATTGTTTTTAAAGACATTTCAGGCAATCGTGATTCGTAATGAAACATCAAGTTGACCTGAAAGGGGATATAGTGTTTTTCATCTAAACCAAAAAGATTGATTTTATTTTTAGTCGGAGGGCATTCTCTTTTTTTCCCCTCTGTCTTTATGATACTGTTTGTTCTTCAAGGTTTTCTACCAAACTCTGAAGTCTTCTCTGAACAGCTGTTTTTATCCTGAGGATGCAGTACACACAAGTGGTCTCTACTTCCAAGTAGACGACTTCTGAAGAGGATAAATGCGTGGCACACTTTTTAGTCTTTTTCAATTTGAAACACATGAATCCTTTACTTTTTATTCTGCAGTTGTGTTGGTATAACACATTTAATCCCAATAAAATACATGAAGTATGCGGTTGCAATGAGATAAACTGTTAATTTACTGCACTGGATAATTTATGGAATGGTAGCGATGCCCATAAAGAGTAGATTTTATTTATTATGCTTCTTTTTCCATACTATTGCACTTTCGTGTGGCTGTATGAGAGACATTTTATCACATTTTATCTGTAGGTGTGTCCTTCATGCTGACAGATGCGTCTAGATTGGTCATAAAAAGAGTTGAACGGCTCAGACACAATAATTTTATCTCGCCAAATTACAGTGCGACAACGGCACACATGCTCTCCCCGTGTGGCCCGTTGACCTTCAAGGTGAGGTTCTTTTTAGGATTCAGCAGAATAATTGTTGTTCCTATGACTATTCTCTTCTGGAAAGAAGCCATGATGGAAATATTTTACATTGCAGGTAAAAATAGATTCTTTGGGATCTACTGGAGCTACTTTTAGAGCGTGAATGAGATCTTACTAATCAACTTTTCTTCTAATTCATTTGTTTGATACCAGTGACATTTGAAAATGTTTGAAATTTTCCTTTTTATTCCACCACCACAATATCTGGTTGGCAAGCCAGACCCTGTTTTCAGTTTGTATTTGAAAGTTTCATAGTGTCTTTATTCTTTTTTTTTTTTTGTCCTTGTCATTCTTTTTTTGACTTTGGGTTTCTTTGTATATATTTTTCTGTAACCTTTCCAACTCACTGGTTTTGGTGTTTGGTGTGTAATGTACCTGCATTTTACACCTAGATAATATTAAATTCACTGTCTTTACCCTAACACACACTGTGAGATTCAAAAAGAAAAAAAAGTTCAATGCGCAAGTTCGATGCGAAAGTGACTTCTTTTACTGCTGCACAATTTGGTGCTACAGCAGGATTACCTACAAAGGTCACATACATATAAGCCCAACAATATATGAGCACAAAGTTACAGGTATTAATGTGCTTATTATTGGAGTCAGATGCTGGGAAAAAAAGGAGAAGGGATGTTAGAAAAAAAGACGGCTGGAGACATTTATACATCGGCTGTAGCAGCAGTCTAACCAAAAGATATTCCCAGAAGTATCTGACACTGCTTGATGTATATCATAGATCATGGTTGGGAGAGGGCTAAATGGGTGGTTGCTATTTCTGTCACATTAATTGACCAGGCCACTGACCTAAGCTCAGGATTTTACTTTCAAATGAATGACACACGATTAGGGTATCATTCATTTGAACGATCCCCCCCTTTAGGGGGATTTTTGCACAACTTTTATCTTGGGTTCCATCTGTATGTTGTAGACCCACATTTGTATTTTTGTTTTTCTGCTCAGATTGGTATCTTTGTGCCGTCTCTTCGCCTTCTCTCGGCACTGGTAGATTTTCTGTTGGTTTATCCTTTCAATAAAATTTCTCTTTTTATTCATTTTGGCTTTGCTGCCTTAGAAATTTTCTTGAAAGATGGTTCCATTTAGTCATATTTCTACTGTACTTTCAGATCTTTCTTGTTTTTATTCAGTGTAGAACCATTAACGCAAGTTAGTTTCTCTCTATTATTTGTCCAAAAGGCACAGTCTTTTAAAGTTGGATGTAATCTTAAATGTGCATTGTTTTATGATAACCTTAACTATAAGTACTACAAGTACATTAACTGTACTTATATAGCTTTTTCCTCTTCTTAACTTGAATATACAGACACAGACAAGTTTGCTGGTACCCTTGAAATGTATTGAAACAATGCTTGATTGCTCCAAAAAGTCATTCTGTATACCCCTCATTCCTTTAGTGTGTGACAGGAAAAAACATACACATTTTTGAATAAAGGTATGCTGTTTATTTTACAGAGATATGGCAATAAAGCATGAATTGTTTTGTTAAGTGCCCCAAAAGAGACAATTAATTCTTGCAGTAAAGTCATGTTTCAAATGACGTGTTAAGTCTACGCCCGTCCACATGTATGTATATGGAATAAACACCATGCTGTATAGTTTGGTGTTTTCGTATGCACCACACTGAACATGGTCCAGAACAAGCAAATGTGAGAGCTTTTGGAGAGTTCACAAAAAAAAGGTTACAGACAATTATGCTAAAAGTAGAGGCTAGAACACCCTTATCGAGCAATTTCATGTTCCTGTGAACAAAACTGCCTATCTAATTAAATGTAGGAGGTTCATGGGACTGTAAGCAACAGGAAATTTTACCACAGCTTCATCCGACTTCCAGAAATAGATCTAAGGAAACCATCAAAAAGCAATTACAATTAAAACTGACGTGCAAGTTCAAGGTACATGACTTCTGACTGAAAAATCATTCACATTTTAAATCTTTATTGGCTATATTTTATAAGATCTGGGGGATCTCTACTATAGATTGAAAAATGCCAAACAAAAAAGCTGGACTGGACTTAATAAAAGTAAGTCCAAAAGTGTCTGGGAAAACAAAACCACAAGAACGCCAACATTATTTTTTCGTTCCCCTTTGTTGTTTGCAGTGTTGCATTTTCCTTTCTGTATCACAATGACCTGGTGTGTAAATAAATTACCGTAAAAAGCGTAAATGTGAGTCTCGTGCAGTCTCTTGTCATTGATCTCCCACAGTTACAATTTGCATTTCTTCAAATATTTAGCCATAGTTTACAACAGAGCACACTGTTTCAGTGACAACATGACTAATTAAATGGACCGTCTTATCCGTACGCAGCGAAACCAGGACGTGTCACACAGAGGCAATGACATGTTCATTGACACAAGCATCTGTTTTTGAGAGATGAACTTAAGATTCTGAGAAAGAGGCAAGTTTGTGCAGGTAATCCACTGTGTTTTGTTTTCTGTACAAATTGTTATAAGAAATGCACTTATTCTTTTGCAAATATTGAGGATGGTTTGAGAAATGAGCCAAAGCACCTGAGAAAAACTGTAATAGCGCCGTCTGTCCCAAAGTCAGTGTTGAAGGTTTCTCATCTTACGCATAGATAGAGTCTGATAGTTTGTTTTTCAATTTTAGTGCTAGAGGAGTTATTAACTAGTTTCCCACTCTGTTCTCCATTTCTGATGCTATCTTCAAACCTGACACAGCTTGAGCAGTGTCTGTGCTGACAATCAGCGGTTCAAACTATCAACATGCTGACATCGACTTTCTCAATGTGAAGGTCTCATTGCATTATGGTGAAATACAGAAATCACTGGTTGCATTTCACCATGCAACTACTATAAAACTGGGAGTGATTGTGGCAAAACTTGCAGCGACAAACTGTACGAGATCCAGTTAAACGTTTGCCAATTTCAAGTTATTTAAAATATAAAATGTACTTTGTGTTTATTGCGTGAGGGTACCCCAAATTTGTCCATGTCTGTAAATCACTTTTGATCTCTTTATATGAGGCAAGTTGGGAGGAACCAACACATTTATGTTGTGGGTTTTCAGCAGCTGATTATCAGAGTAGGTTACCGCTTTTCTTAAAATATCAAACATTAACAAGCCCAAGTGGAATACGACGCAGTGGCAGGGTACATTACCATGATTGTTGTCACGACAACCGTCCGATTCTCCGTCAGTGAGCCTTCGCCGGAAAGACCATTTCCATCCTGTTCCAACACAAGCTTGTCGATGTCATTCCAGTAGCCGATCTGAGGAGGCCAAAGGAGAACAGAAATTGACTAACGTAGAAACCTAGTACAAACCTTAAGGAGAGAAAGAAAAGTGAACAACAAAAAGTTAGCCATTCGATTTGCTCCTGTAAATTTCCCATTAGAGCAATAGATGATATTGAACGTGAGCCAAAAATTTCCAATAACTGCACATTGCTGCCAAAGGGATAATTATGTAGCTTGAATGTCATGTAATTTTGTTATTCTATCTCCTACATGTGTGTTTGTTTTAATAAAGATCATTTATAGGAAATGTCTGCTTCTGTGCTTTCCTCCTACGTTTTGCCGTGATGAAGACATATTTTGTTCACATTTGCATTAGTTAGAAAATTATAAACTTTTGATGTTCCCTGCTTCCCTGTAAGGTATAAATATGAGCTCCGAAATCCTCGTGAAGCCCACCACACTGCGATGGATAGTTAGATTAGAATGATATTTCATCTCAGTAGAACAGGTAATCATGAAGGACTATTAGAATAAAATATTGGTCCTGAAATAAAAAAATTAAAAAAAAACATTAGCACATTAAATTCTGCCGAACTTATTAGGAAACATAAATTAATATGTAAAAGTCAACTTTTTTTATTACATTTGTTCTAAAAAGACTTTGCTGTTTTACATTTTTTTTAAACAAAGCTCGATATGATGACAAGTAATGTGTATTTCTCCAAAGCAGGTACCTAAACACAGAATAAAACAATCCAACTGTTTTAAACCTTATTCCATAGGACACAAAATGAGAGCTTACCTTTAGTGGTCCATTGCTTTTCAGTTCAAAGACGGCCATAGTGTAATTGATCCTCCGACCATAGTGATCAAACTGAATATTTCCAGTAAGGCCCTGAATGCGCACCTAGATTTAAAGCAGAAATAAAGGTTGGTACTGGTAATGGCAAAATAACATCTTAGAAAATGAAGCATTTTCAACAGATGACAACTGTTGCCTTACACACATTCCTAAACCATCTGGGCTCACTTTCTTAATATAAAGTCATTTTTATTTAGCAGCGTAATATTATATATACATATTCCTCCCCTTTACAGGTGCTGCTGATTTGCTAATTTGGGGCATAGAGTACTTGAACCTGGCTATCTCCGTCTTCTGTGTCACCTTCAACGTCCACTCTGCTGATTGACACTCGTGGTGTTTTGTTGCCAGACCTCAGCTCCCCTCCTTTTTGCACATTTGTGTTTGTCTTTGTTTTTGCACTTCAACACTTCCATATGCATCATACAACACATCCAAGCATTTGCATTACACCACTGATACTGATATACACAATCCATTGTTGTTTTTGTTAATAAATATTAATTTAAATGCACTTTAACCCCTGCATGGTCTCCCGTTTTATGACCTTGAGCCAGTCGTATGTATTATATATATATATATATATATATATATATATATATATATATATATATATATATATATATATATATATATATATATATATATATATATATATATCT
>NW_015113740.1:85001-99174 GCF_001443285.1 Poecilia latipinna
TCTTATACAGACATCTTAAGAGTCAAATCTAACCTTTAAATTAAATACAAGTATGGGTAAAAATATCTAAATGTAAATTCCTTCTTGATGAAAGGGCTTAAACTAATCCTATTCTTGCTGTTAGTTACACTGAAGGCACTAATTATAAAGTTGACAAACGAAGCTGAACCAGGACCCCCATGCTTTTCTTGCCCCGAAACGCAATGATGATGAGGAATAAAGGAAAAGCTTTTAATTACAGAACTGGACACTAGAACATAGGAGTTACCAAGTTTCCATAGCAACCATCAGATGCCAACTAAAGAAAAGTATTTCTGTCCTACGACCACCCATGTAAAGATATGTTTTCTAGAGGTTAATGAGACTGTAATTGTAAGGCTCTGTCTCATTTTTAGATATGATGGAGCCTTCAGGCAGGAAACACCCCCCCATCAGTCTGCAACAAAGAATAAATGTGTAGAAAGAAATCACATGTTTGATGTTCAGTACGGTGGATGAACAGTGATGCTGTTTGCCTGTTTTTCTTCTAAATCCTTGTGAAGTATTTTAAACGCATATCACACAGAAAATCTGCGTTTTCTTTTTGTTTTTTTCTTCTAAAAAAAGAGCTGGTTTGATTCACAGCAGCAGCCAAAGTCCAAACAAAAACCACTAAGCTTCAGCATCGGGATCAGAGCCAGGGAGAGCAGCTGCAACTGTGCTCAAAGCCAGCAGCTGGATCCTATCACAGATCCGATTTTTAAATAGAGCAATGGGAAAAGAAAAAAAAAAGGAATCGTATGAATGGTCACATTTTCATTCTCTTTCTTTTTAATCATATATGCAATGTTCCTAGATATCTCCAAACTATTTAAACCTATTAAGATTTGTGACCAGGGAATATAAAGATATTAATGACTCCAAACATATAAAAAGTAAAAGGTGATAGCCTGTGTCTCTTGACTTTTACCCGTTTACAATTAAATAAATTGTCCCAACCTGTTTCAGGGCTCGCTCCATATCTATCCCTTGGTTCCAGGGAGCCGCTGGATTAGCAAGGCAGTCCCCGGCATTGCCACGGCGACTGATGTCGATTTTCTGACGGCGGAGGGTGCGGAAGGCCTCGGCCATTACAAGAACACCATCATATGTTAGAGATGAGGTATACTGGGAACAGCAAAGAAACACGGAGAGGAGAAAAAAAACTGTCACTTTAGGTGTTTTGTGTTTACTTTGTTTGCTGTTCAGCTTTAAATAAGCTTATACATTTCAAGTACAGTACAATAAAACATTAAAATACTGTAAACTTACAGTGACTTGTTAAAAATTACTTACTTTGAACTTATTCAGCTTTTCACGTTACAACCTAAAACCTTAATACCTCTTAGTGGGTCAGAGGTCAGAGTGCCAAATGGTGCCTCTGTCAGACTGTCCCAGGGCAGCTGTGGCTACAATCTAGTTTACCACCATCGGTGTGTGTTTGTGCATGAGTGTCTTATGAACAAGGACCCCCATGTTCAAGAATGACTGAGTGCAGTTTGAATCACACTGTGTAACTCTGGACTTGATAAAGCTCTATACAAATACAGCCATTTACAGGTCATTCACATTGATCAACAAAGTCATCGTAGAAAGGCGACAGAGTTAAAGGAAGCAGTTACACAGATGCTGTTGCACAACAAGAACACACATGGACTCTCAGTGCTGCACAGACAGAGGCAGTCAAACACACAGCAGGCTCTCTTCACGTCACGGTGGAAACAAGGAAGAGATGAAAGTGAGGAAAAAAAGACCAAAGTCAGCTGAGATCCTCTCTGTCTCTCTGTGGGTAGTTTCTCTCACTGGCTGACATCCCTTGATTTTGACTTTACTATGCCTACGTTGCAGGGCTCCGCTACCATGTTGGCCTATTTTCATGTGTTTGAAATTGAAAAGGACTTTAAGAAAGTGACTGACAAATGATGACTATGAAGAGAAAACATCTAGACTGGGAATAGTAGCACACTATCTTTGCTGTTCCTGTCAGTGGCAGGACAGAAAAACCAAGGAGAATAGTTCTTACCTAAGATTAGACAAGGAACGGCAGTCGGAGCTCTGCTTTCAGCTAAAGTCAGTCGACTTAATGTATATCACACTTGTGACAAAAAAAACCCAAAACTTTGTGGCAGTTCGTTACCAGAAAAAAAAAACAAAAAACAAAAAACAAACAAACAAAAAAAAAAAAAAAACGCTCATCTCTTAACCCCAAATTAATTATTCTTTATAAAACTTATGCAAAAGCAAAAATCATTTGTTTACTTCTTGGTTGCCAGGAAACTCCCTCATCTCTTAGCAACAGATTGACAACAAATATTGTTATTGTTCAAAAAACATAAGATTTTCTCTACTCTTTTGAAATACTACTGATCTTATACTGTTTGCTGTTTAACAAGAATTGTGTATTTGGAGAATTCTTCAGAAAAGTTAAAATGTTTTTATTTTCTTTTTTGTCATTGGTGGTGAATATATTATAATATATTATAAAACAGACATTCAATTCAAAAGTAAAAGTCTGATGTTATACTTCATGGCAGTTCGTTACCAGAAAAAAAAAGCTCCTCTCTTAATACCAAATTAATAAGTAATATTATTGTTTATAAAACACAAGCTCTTTTAAATACTGCTTATCTGCTTAGACAAAACAAATTTATAGTTGGTAAATTTTGCAAAAGTAAAAATAAGATGTTTACTTCGTGGTACTTGGTTACCAGAAAACTCGCTCATCTCATAGCAACAGATTAACAACAAATATTGTTATTGTTCAAAAAAGATTTATTCTGCTCTTTTGAAATACTACTTACCTTATATAGCAATTTGCAGCAAAGATACAGATCATTTTTATTACATATAAACCTCCATGCACACAAATCCCATTTCAAGACACATAGCCAGTTTATTTCATGGTTTAAAGTAGCTCAAAAATCTAATCTATGCCACAGAGTTAAAAAAAAAAGAGTTACAGAGATGCTGACATTACTACACCAGACTTTTACTGGGTCTGAAACTTTTTGCTTTTGGCCCAAGGCAAACTGAGTTCAGGTTTAAAGCAGCAGCTTCAAAGCCAGGGGCAATTTTAAGGCAACCGTTGTCACTATTGGGTTTTCTGTATTTATGTTCAACCAAATTTCTTTTGTTTGCATTTGCAGAGCAACGGAATGAATATTTTTTTCTGGCTATGTTGAAAAAGAAAACCTTTGCATGCCCCTTGTTTGTAGTTCTCAAACAAACTGCATGTATTTTTTGTTCATTTAAATCGGATGATCGTGTTCCTCTGTTACCATCCATCATAATTCATTTACCTCTGTTAGTGCACAAAATATTGTTTAATTTCAACAGCGCAAATTATGCAGTCAGCACTGGCAAATGATAATTAATTTGGTAAATGAGAGTAATTATTAGCTGATTAACAACAGCCAGCAGTGACAAAAACATTTCAAACACAATATATCACCATGAAATTAATATCAGCCAATATGAAGGCAAAGAAGACGGGTAAAAAAAAAAAAAAATAGATCACCTGTCTGAAAAGTTACTGATTTACAAAAAAACTTCACACATTTATTGTTTTGGACGCAGTTTGACACATTAATCTTTGATTTAAAGACTAAGCACACAATGTAATTATGACAAAAACCTTCATAAAGATGAGCATGTTCTGGTTATACCATCGATCACTGTAGTACTCAGCTGCAGCCACAAGCATTTATCCATACCTTACATTTTTCCAGACGCCTTTTGGGTTATGGAAATGGAATAAACTCTTCCCCGCCCTATAAATGCCCTGGTACAGTGCCTTAATTGTATGTTTCCCACTGATGATGTTTAACCATATTTTCTGATTACTCTGATTACTGTGGTCACCAAATGACCACAGTGCATTCCTACTGAAAAACCCCGACAACTTTCCCAGAAGTTCAGATAAGAAGAATTCACTTCGGACAAATTGCGATCAACAATTGGTCAGTCGCTGACAAACCCCTGGATTTATTGACAGGTGTCATCATGTCAGTTCTGTACAGTTTTATTTTTTATTTTTTTTACTGATGTTAATGTGTTGCAGGGCAGGAGGTAAGTAAAAGCTGTTATGAAGTATTTTTAATGAGTAAGTGGACATATTCCCAGTTAACGTAAGCATTTCCACTTGTCTCCCGGTCACTAACCCATCTAAAGAGGTCTATTCTGTAATAGAAAAGGGAAAGAGAGAAAGGAGCTGTTTGCATCTAAATATAGAAATACTGATATGGGAGAGGAAGAAATGCGACTTTTTTTAAAGGAAGCATGATGCTTTTTTTGGCGAAGCTATAAAATTATGCAGAAAAAAGTATATGAAAAGTAAAAACCAGTAAGTGTCTTACCTTGTGTCTTACTGCTGCAGTAAGACACAAGAAAGAAAGTCACCAAGGACTTTCTTTCTTGGCACTTCGTGGTCTGCCTATTACAGCCATGAGGTCATTTGAACACTGCATTATATTTTATATACATGTAATTACCTTAGGTGGGCTTTCAGATCCAGGATATTCTCGCTGGTCCAGTTTGTTCCACCTCTGCATGAGCTTTATGACAATATCTTTGCTGAAGTCCACCAGCTGGAAACCAGTCACATTGGCGCCACCGTGCATGAATCTTTCCAGGGAGATGTCCTTAAATCCCTGAGGGGAAAGAAAAGAAATAAAGTAGGAATCAAAAAGGGAAGAAAAAAATAATGAAATATCCCGCCTCAAATGATGAAAGGCTCAGTCTTATACGCAATCTGTAGATTGTGGGAATTCCACAACTCCAATTGTGACCGAATGCAAAGAGACACTTCGCTGCAAAGAGGATGTAAATCAATTTGGGACAGAGCTAAAGACAGTGGCAGACTGTAAAGACATGTAAGCATTATCCAAGGTTGATGAATGCTAATGGCTAAAAGGTGTGAAAGCCTATTTAGCCTTCAATCTGCTCAAAGGGCTTTTTTCACTGTCAGAGAAAAATACCATTGAACAGATTTCCGGGATTAGTCATATTTCATTTCTCGATGCAGGCTGCCAAAAGCTCCTGACAGTTATGACCTTGTCAAGAAGAGACACATGAAAATATGTCTCTGCATATAAAAAGCAGTAAAGTTTTTTTTTTTTTTTTTTCAAAAGACCATAATCAAATTACATAAAATAGGAAGTAATAGCAATAAAGTCCACCTTTAAAGGACAATGACTTTGCTACTTAGGCGTACTGTAACATAAAAAGTTTATCCTGAGATAAACTCTAACTTTTCATCCAGCGCAATGGATAAAAATGATTGTAAATTATTGGAAAATAAAAGAAGAAGCAAACTCCTCAACATTTCAAAGCTTATGTTTTCAAGATTTCATCACATCTTTTTCATATCCTGGACAAGTTGTGAGTCCATCAAAGGGGACCAGAGAGACTCACAGAAACAAAGGGCAAATCAGAGTGATAATTCACCCTAAAAGTCATTATTTTGGATTATTGGAGGAAGCTGGTGTACCTGATTAGCACCCACACATGAAAGGGGAGAACATGCAAAACCCTCTGCAGAAAAACCCCCAGACCTGAATTCGAACCCAGCGCCGTCTTCCTGCAAGACGACAGGGCTATGTCTTTTGCATGTATTCTCAGCTAAAAGAATGAGATTTTCAGTAAAAGTTGATGGACACCGACTATGGAATTGCAAAAAAAGAAAAAAAGAAAAAACACGAGTAAAACAGGCTAGATTTTTTTTTTTTTTCCACCTAACATTTGACTTTTTAAAGATTTCCATCTGTCCAGTTTCCAATAGCCTGTGTTGGTGTGACAAATTTGTACCGTTCTTAAACAGTAGCAGCACAGAATCATTGAGTGAACAGCTAGTGGCTGTCGAGCTGCACTTTGGTCCCCCCTGACTGAGATGCAAAATCTGAATAAAAGGTGTCAGGCACAGAAAAAGACACATGGCTGAGGCGCTTTTCATGCAAGAAACAGTCCTGCATTATTATCTGGTTTACGACTCACTGGATGCAACAGACTTTAACATGATCTCAGCTCTAAGAGCAAAAAAGGCAAAAGTCCCTTAAACATATATTCACTTCCCTGATCTGAATCCACTAAGAAGGTCTGTTTTTTTTTTCCTCCAGCAATACATGCAAGATAAACAAGTCTTGTAATTCAGCTTTAAAGATGCAAAGCTTCATCTTCCTAATGTTTGTGTATCAGATACCTGAGGCAAGATGCATAAATAACCCAGGAACTTAAAAAATACAGAAAAAAACAAAAACAGATCTCCCTATTCCTGCATAAAATGTTTTGTTTTTTTAATGAAAAATGAATGTGCAGTGAGATTGCACCATCATTAGACTGTTGTTCAAAACAACCCCGAAACATGCTTGTTTTACAATGAAGTATAATATGATAATGCGACAAATGGGGGAAAAAAAGGTGGCTGAATTTAAAATAAAAGTACTATTTCTATGTTCTCCTGTAGTCATTTCAGTTTGAAGATTTTAAACTCCAGCTATGTTCAATATATGATGCTTACATAACAGTGTAGGAAATAATATATTTAAAATGTACTGTTTCTGTGGAACATGATTTATGAAACTAAAAAGGTCAATGGACCCAACATATAAGCACAAACATTTTTGAGTTTTATAGCATGAGTACACAATTTGGTGTCCTCACTCCAGTCTGTGCCAGATAAACTAATTTCAATGGCCTTTCTTATATCAGTGAAGAAAGAAGAGCGGTCAGGTATCCAGCGAGAAATATGTATGCAACAAAAAGCATGTTTTCCCTATATTTTGGTTTGAACATTTTGCTTGCATGTTTTTTTTTTTTTCACCATGTGGATTAAGAGCATCCATAATAAATTTAAACTTTGAATGAAACAAATCAGTAAAGCCTCAAAATTAAAGCTCAGCAATGACAAGAAACTTATGACTGGAATTGTACGTGTCTGTAGCTAAAAGTGAATGATGTACATTTAATTTTATGAGAACTGAGGTTTTACAAAGGGAGGAAGAAAAGAAAAATGCTATATGAAGGCAGCACAAAGAACAACACAGAATTTCATGTTTCTGGGCCCTGGCTTCTGACCTTGTCAAAAAACAATCCATCATGCTGCTTTCTATCAAAACTCCTTACAAGTAGTGGACTGAACTTGTCTCAGCATAACAAAAATAATACTTACCAGGTTTGCTATGATGTAATGGTAACCTTTAACATGCTTCCCCACACTGACAGCCTAGAAAAAGAAAACAAGACTATTACTATTTCTCTATATTCCGTTCGTGAATGCAATGTGTAAACCGCTGTGTATTTGATTCGGCAGTAGGACAATCGAGTATAACTCATACTTTTTCTACCTATTTATAACACTCATTACAGCCAGAAAATGCAACTTCACAAGTTTGTGATACAACTCAGCCATCAATACATGATCATTGAACTTTATTTGCTAGTTTGCTTTTAAAGTACCCAGTAAATTAACTCAGAAATTAAACGATATTAGCATTTTTTAGCAAGAGGGAGAGGGAAACGAAACGCTTTTTTTTTTTTATAACACAGAAGACGTGCAAATTTCTATTGATGTGATGCATAAACCTAATTAATAAACTGTTCACATTTCTTACTCCTCTCTAGTCTCACCCACACAGATCAGCGGCAACATACTGACACACTCACACATGCACATGCACGGATCGCAGCTGGCAGGAACAGGAAAACAGAGCAGTCTCTGTCTCAGAGCAAGGATGCTCGCCAGTGCCGGTACTGCAAGACTGACTGTGAGGGGAGAGTGTGTTTGTGCATGTACGCGTGTCTCAGTACAAGTTAAAGTCAGTGTGTGTGTGTTTGCGTGTGTGCGTGCGTGTGTGTGGATGTTCAGTCACTACTGAAGCCAATTAAAAAACAGTCTGTCTATTTTTCTGTCTGATAGGGAGGCTGCTGCCAGTGTGTGTTTGTTCCAAAGGAATTAAAACCCAGAGCTGTGAATTGCATGAATAAAACACGCTTTCCTAACATATAGCTGGTAAACCTCCAGATTTCAGGTTAGTTCTAAGTTAGTGGAGATTGTTTCTTTTGTGGCAGTGTGCCTCTTAGGAAGTCATGCTCAGCCAAAGGATCATGAAGCATTCTAGAAATTCAGTTTGTGAATCTCTGAAAACTGCTGTTATCCTTGTTTGCTTTATCTACCATACTTTTTCCCTCCACTTGATCTTCTGTCAATATGCCATTGTGCAGCACTCTATGGTAAGCCAACATATTTAGCAAAGACTAATTATTAATGGTTTGCACTGGTGAGATGTTTCCATTCATCGTTTTCATGAATGCATTATTTTTATGCATTATTAGTACAATAAAATAAAGAAGTTAGATAAAATAAAAACAGACATCTTTGTCAAATGACCTGCAAAATACCATTGCACTCGCTATCTTTATAGCTTCTGTTCTGCTTTATTCTTTTAAATAACTGCACAAACCCAGTGCATGTTTGTGCAACACCCATCAATGGAAAGTCCAGCCACCTCCTACATGGATTCCCAGTGGGAACTGATCATTTTGCTTCTGTCAAATGACGTTTCAAATTTTGGCGCTTTGCAACATCAAACATGTTATACTGACCATGTGTCAAGCGGACATGTTGCGCCTGTTTTAAATACCGATGACAAGCACTAGATTTAAAATGCAGTGCAGTTTATCCCACCCCAGGGTTCAAATTTATCCCCTTCATTTTGATTGGTTGAGGGCAGGTGGGATGAAGGTTAAAAGATAAAAGAGGAGCTCACCCCAAGAGGAATTCATGCAAAAACTGACACTGAAAACTACAGTTTGAAAGTTTGAATTTATACAAAATTTTGAGAGAGCAAATGTCCTGAATGAAAGTCACGTTTTCTATATACCTTTCTGGGTTTTGTAGACAGTGACTGGCCATATAATAACTCCTCCTTACTCGTTATGTCATTTGGATAAAAATGTGAGATATTTCAGAGTTATTTTAAAACCACATGAACACTATGAACTGACAGCATCAACAATGATGCAAGGAAAATCTTGTGCTACACTTTTACTCGTACAAGTCTTGTACTGTGAGATAACATCACATTATGCATTCTGGAATAAAAACTATGCCATTTCATTTTGATCTGTCTTTGAAATGCATTTTAATGATATATAAAGCAATTTTCAAACACTGAATAAAACAGTTTGCTCTTTAAATACTCAAAACCATACCTTTTTACTATGTCTAAATTTGCCCTGCTTTAATTCTTGAAGGACTGTTCTGTAACCTCAAGTAGAACAAGCTATGAATATTAGCAAACAATAATAAGCTTTTTGTAGAGAAAAAAAAAAAGTTGACACATGCGGTGCACAATCAAATAAATGGCAGGAATAACTAGTTCTTTCAGAGCTTTTTTATGTTTTTTTTTTTTTTAAATCCGATTCCGTCTTTTTCTGATTTGGACACGTTTTTCAGAAATGAGATTTTTATGCAAATGTGTGCGTTTGAAGGGTATCCGCCTGTATGTGTCACTGGGTTTGTCAGATGTGCATACATGGGATCAGATGTGATGACAGGTGGCAGAACCGATGGGATATCACAGTCCAACCTGAAGTGAAGGGCTCTCAAACACACAGTTACGCCACCTGTCAACCCAAGGCTCAACCATAAAGCGAGACAGATAATCTAACGAACTTGGACAATCATAAGGTGTCCGAGCAGGTTCCTTAATGTCACGTATGCGTGTGTGCGCTCTAAATTGCAGTGTGAGCGGACGGTATTGTTGTTTCTTCAAACACGCGCTAATACAACTGGCCACATTTCCCATTTCACAATGTGAAGTCAAAGGAAAACACAAATCGTCTTTTCTTTCCAGATGTCAGAAAGAAAACATCTGTAGTTCTGCTAAAACTAGCCGAGTGGAGCCGACAGATGCCTCGGAGAACACCAGTGGTAAAGTGAGAAGAATGCTACTTATATAATCTCACAATAATTAGCAATACTTCTTTAACACAAATTTCCTCACACTACCCGACTTCCATTGTGTATGATGTCTTATTCCATGGTTCAGGCCAATAACAGCGGGGAAGTTTCACCACATTATTAAGTGTTAATTGCTGCTAAAGTACAGGTTAGGTATGAAGTCTCTTCTTCCATAACTTAGTAATAGTAAAAATGCCACATAAAACTGCAATGCAGCGTTTATCAGAGCTGCATTGCATGAAAAAATATAGATATATTTTTATTTCTGCTTTATATAAAATATACAGATATAAGAAAATTACATTACATTACAAACCAATTCTATACCAAAAAAAAAAAAAAACACTAGGAATTGGAGATTATCACATGTCAAATGAACACAAGTCACACATTGTCAGAGTAGTGTGTACTGTCTTATGTACACATATCCTTGATACATCATAAAAACCTTGGTAAAAGTTCATTTCTTTCACTTAAATATTTGTTGGTATTTGTCTAAAAGCCGTTTAGGCCACCTCTATGTAGTGTGTGTCTTGTAAGCCTTTCTTGGCCCTTCCACTCTAACTCTAATGCACCAACTCATCTCTAGTTTATCAATTAACGTCATACACTATAAATTGCAGAGCTGGTTTTCGCCAGTAGGTCTTACCTGTTCCAGGATGGTCTGGAGTCTCTCAGGCTCTAGGTCGATCACATATTTCCTCTCCTGCCGTCGGTCCAGGTCTTCCAGGATCCTGCGGTACGATGCGTCGTTGAAACTCTCCACACAGATCGCGCTCACCTGTTTTTACGGATAATCACACAGAGTGTTCATTAAAACATTGGCATCTTAGGAGTCAAATAAGAAAACCATGAGAAATTTACAAAGTGTATGTGACTGTGCAGTGTGTATGCGCTACAAGATCATTTTGCTTAAGAAGTGTGCTTTCCGGCAGGTTTCCAAGAATGTTTCTTTGTGTGCGTGTCTGCGTGCGCGTGTGTGTGAGTGTGTATCCTGACCTGCCATGCATTCTGCCCCGCTTTCTCCATAATTGCCTGCAGTATTGCATAACCTAAACAACAGAGAGTTGGGAACAGAAGGAGACAAAGAGAGAATTAATGCTGCTACATGGTAGATGCAGTAGTTTGGAAGCTGAGTTTTACAAACAATCCCAGCTTGTGGTGTGAAATAAACAGCGACTTTAAAAAGGAGAATAACTTGAGAACCCTTTTTATTTCTCTAAGTATATAGGGATTTTAAAGTGGGGTGAAAATGAAAAAAGGAACCTTGAAAAACCAGTACTCGGTTGCATAAGGCTTTATTAAACAAGAAGTAACTAAAATCAGGCTCTCGCATGGGGAAAGAAAAAGAAAAACTACATTCAAAATCTAAAGAAGTAGATGTTTAGTTTTCTTATGTAAATATAAAGATTTACATATGATGACATAATGAAACTCATCATCTTAACCAGGTTCTCAAGTCTTTTTACACTAATCTTGCCTGTACAAAACACAACCGACTCCAGATATAATCTATTTAACTAGGATGAAACGCAAAGGGAAAAAAAATCTATGTTAAAATTGAATACATATAATCATCCAGAAGTATAGCCTCCCTTTTCAGCTTGTTGAGATTTACAAATTAAGGTTCTGTAACAGCTTTTAATCAGTCTGAGGTCTGGAAGTAGACAGATTTTTTATTTATTTTTTATTTTTTTTTCAGTCATCCTGCTGTAGATTTACTGCTGCGTTTAGGTTCATTCTGCCGTTTCTGACCCAGTTGGACAAACAGAAGTCCTGAGGAGATGCAGAGGTTCTGTGGCAGCAAGACAAGCCCAAATCATCACCAGTCAATCACTGTGTGAATGGCAAATGGTAAATGGCGTTTCATCAAGTCTAGAGGACGCCAACGCGCTTCATACTACAGTCAGTCATTCACACACAAACACAGTTTGATGGTAGCAAGCTACTGGACAGTAACCAGAGCAGACTGGGGCTAGTCTGACAGAAGCAAGGCTGCCATTCACCGGCGCCACCGGGCCATCTAACCCCCACCGGCAGGCAAGGTGGGTGAAATGTTGCCCAAGGACACGACGACAGAATCAGAGTGGGGATACAACCAGCAACCCGCTGACTGCAGGATGAACTCCTACCACTACCACCAGTGTGTCAAAGTTATTGCACGGTGTCCATGCTGATTTGGTATTGTTTTTTTAAGGAATTGTGTAATATGGGAGTCCTTTCTAGAGCCTTTACCAGCATTTTTTTTCTTTATCTGTAAAGTCGTTGATGCCTTTCCACTTTGGCGTAAAACACATGAAGATTTTTTTCTTCTTAAATCCTAGAAGAGAAGTTTAAGGGAGTTATTTAAAAGTACATATTTTTCATGTTTGCTTTCTTTTAGTTGATAAGTGTATAATTTATTGCATACTTTTGAGTTCTTAAGTTGAGGCATACTGTAAATAGGCCTTCATAAGACCCAGGATGTTTTTATGTGCTTGTGATAGATGATAACATAGAAATTTAAAAAAGGTGTACTTTCTTTATATCAGTAAAAAAAACAAAAAAAAAAAACAAAAAAAAAAAAAAAAAAGGGGATCTTTAAGGGACTTAAAAATAAACTGGTTCTCTCTTGGAGAACAAAACAGTTTTAGCAAAACAGTGTAGTAAAGCTTTGAATATGAAATATTAATTATAAAAGAATGCTAACCCAAAAGATTACATTAAATTGATGCCATGTTGTGGGCAGAATGTGGCTGGGAAAAATCCTATATTAGGATTATCATCATTGTTCTATTATCAAAATGCAGAGACCTGAAAAAAACATTCATGCTCCTTTCTAACCACAAATTGTGATGTATTTTATGGATTTCTTTTAGATTTTTCAATTCTGGTCCTCAGGAACCACTGCCCTGCATATTTTAAGTGTTTTCCTTCTGCCACACACCTGACTTGAATAAATGGGTGATTAACAGGGTTTCTGGACCAGAGACACATCTAACATAGTCGTCTGGCTTAGATATGAAAACAAGTGTAAATCGTGGCATGTATTTGTATGTACTTAATACTTTGTGAAACCACCTTTTGCTCTTAAGGTCACAACTAAAGATTGTAAGAACGCCCGTGTCATTTCACACCTCTGGTTTTGACTGAAGCACATTCATGTGGTACAACGGACAAGTCAAAGTAAAGGCTCAAATCCGACGGCAAAAATCGGTGTTCACCCACGAGGTTCATTCAAACGTGTCTGAGCTTGTGGTATTTTGCATAGTCAAATGTGATATCGGTCTCCGAATGTGAGAAGTTAATGGAGGCAAACCTCTAGATTTAAACCCAAATCAAATGGCTGGACTACCTTATGAGGATGCAGTCCAGTTCTACAAAGCCTGCCAATGACCCAATTATTTGATGCAGGTGTATTGAAGCAGAACCACATCTAAAAGTTGAAAGGCAGCAGTTCTCAATGACGGGAGTTAGAAAACCCTTATCTAAACCTTTCAATTATAGCTCCGTCTGTGTTTTTACCGTCACTGAGGATGGATCTCCACAGCCAAGTCTATTGTTTCTATGCTCTATCATCTTCCCATCAGTTACAACAAGGTTCTTTGCCCCTGATGAAGAAAGGCATTCCCACAGCATAATGCTGCCACTACCATGTGTTGGCATGGAGGTAGCTTATTAAGTACGATGTGCAGTGCTAATTTTCTGCCAAACCAGTAACAAGATAAGTGTCGTTATTGGAATAAGATGCATCTTATTCTTGCCAGTCTTCCTTAAAAGGTCAGATTTATGGAAAGCTTTCATTATGCTGTGTGTTCATTTATGAGGCTCTCAGAGATCAATTGGATTTATACTGAAATGAAAGTACAAACAGTGCAGTCTTTTGTACTAAATATTATTTTGTGGCATGATAGTAAAGAAGACTGAGTACAAGTCCTTTAAACTTTATTCTTTTTTTTCATCATGTATCGTCTTCCCTTGACCTCACAAACACAGGTTCTTTCTGTTGGTCTGTCACACAAAAAGCATTTTTCTGACGTTTCTAGATGTAATCTGACAAAATATTTAAGCTCTATAGAAGCTTTTTCAAGGTGCTTTATCCTGATAGTTTTGCACTGAAATAGAATGGGAAAAAAAAAAAAAAAAAAAAAAAAAAAAGAAATATTTAACCTAAAATCCCCCCAAAAAAAAAAAAAAACAACTTTGGCTTTTTTTCTT
>NW_015113740.1:102197-119232 GCF_001443285.1 Poecilia latipinna
TAAGTCTTAAAAAAATTTTTTCAAGGTGCTTTTACCTTAAATTTTTGACCGAAAAAAAAATGGAAAAAAAAAAAAAAAAAAAAAAAAAAAACTAAATATTTAACTCAAAGTCACCCGCATATAAAATGAATACAACTTTGGCATTTTATCTTCCAACATAAATGGAAGCACACAAGACAAAATGAATTTCAGTCCAGCGCCTTATCTCCATGGCCTCCACAGTGATGCTAAAAACACATTTTTTTTTTTTCTGTCATAAAATAAATACAAGTGTGCTTAGAGCCACATTTTATGCTATAAATATTTTGCATGCATAGATGCTGTCTTTGGACTACATGCATCCATTTTTGATGCGTGTCTGCATTTGAGTGTGAGCATTGCATTTGTCTTTGCATGCAATTATGTGGGTACATGGATATTTGTGTGGGAATGCATGTGTCAGCAGGCTATCGGTGGAGCAGAGCAGAGCAGCGGACATAAAACAGATAACAGCGTTACTGCCCATTTTCCAGCACATTACCAGCAGCAGGGCCTGATGGGAGCCTATAATGAAGGGTCCTGCCTTGGCCAAGTCATGGGTGAGTACAGTCCAAACTCTGTGCATCTATCCTTTTCTCGGTTTCTCCCTCCTTTCCCTGTTTCCTCTGCTCCCTTCCTCCTACAGTGCATCCCCTGAGGCTTGTGATCCTGTCTGTCCTTTTACTCCGCTTGTTTGCCCTTTCTGTTATCTTTCTCCTGCCTCCCCTCTCTAGCCACACATGCACCTCTACCTTCTCCTCATCTCCATCACCTTGTGTATCTCCTCCCATGACCCATGTATTTTCCAACGTTTTGGCAGCCTCACCAACTTGATTCATTCCCTCCTTCCTTCCTCTTTCTGTAGCTACTCCCCTGGGTACCAACCCTGACAACCTGGACCACATGGAAGTTGGCAGAGGCACAGACAGGGTCCACACATCTTTACACACTGTACGGCTCTCTAGTACTCCTAGCTCACAACCACACAGTGGTCTGTGGGGACTTTGCGTCATATTTGACCTGTGTTTCACTCCTCATGGCAGGGAAATTGTCTGCATGTGCATGCATGTGTGCAAAAGAGAGAGAGAAAAAAAAGTGTTCCAAGGATACCCATGACAATGGCTTATGGCCAGGGGCCTAATCTGTTCCCGCACCACTAACTTACTCATACTTCATGACTGCATGGTTAAATTAAAGGCAGGTGAATGCTTGAGGAATTGGGGCCAACCTCTTGCTTCCCGCTGAAATGAGACAAATTACAGCCTTTTCTTATGTAGCTTTAGTCAAGCCAATTTAGATCTACTGGCACAAACTCTCTCCTTTTATGGAATTTGACTTTAACTCAGATTAACACTGAGAGTTTAATACAATTTTCACTTGAAGCAATAAAAAAAAAAAAAAAAAAAAAAAAAAAAAAAAAAAAAAAAAAAAAATTTTTCTCGGTTTTCAAATCCAAAGCCAATGTATGGTGTCGCACAAATAAATTCCCAGATGAATAACATTGGAATCTGTTTCAATCTCCCACAGCTGAGTATTTAACTGGGGGCAGAGTCATAGAGCAGAATAACTATTCAGACCCAGTAATCACAGCAGTGCTTACAATTAAGCACTGAAATAATTTGGAGGCTTTTAAATTATAGTGGTGCTTAAAGGTTTTTTTTTCACTCCTCATTAACAAAAAGATCTCTCAAAAAATATACTAATATAATTTGGATAATGAACATAGGTTCTAATGTTCAACAAAATGGTACAGCATAAAACTTTACTGTGAATTGCTACAGTAAAACAAAACAACAAACTGCAACGTATGTAACTTGTATATTGTTACTTATGCACACTTTACCCTGTCATGCCCAACACAAAATTTAGTTTAATAGTTTTTTGGGGGTTTTTTATAAATTAAAATCTGAAATGTGTAGATACACATTTTCTACTCTGAATCTCTGAAATAAACTTTAATGCCACCACTTACTTTCAAAAGTCAATTAATTTCCAAACAGAGCCCACTTTGGAGCAAAGTAACTTCACAAAAACCCCAGCTGTTCTTTAAAAGACTCAGACATTAGTTACCAAACAGCCACAAGAGGGGGTTCTGGTGGGATGAGGCAAAGTGGTGACAGCAGTAACTGTGTGAATGTGCTTTTTTTTTTTTTTTACTCCTCTGAACATACAGCCACTCTGTAATGGTTTAGATCAAAGCACACTAATGTGTCAGAATGGCCCAGTTAAAGTCCAAACTGCAAATTTTGTGAGAATATTTGCCTTTAAAATTGATGTTAAAAGATGCACTCCGTGCAGGTAGACTGAAATTAAGCAATTTTGCAAATACATTGTTAAACTTTTTTTTTTCCCCTAGATTTGTAAATTTAGTCGAGGCTTAATATACCAAAAGATTTGTAGAAATTACAGCAGACGCTACAAAGTTGACTCAGGTAGAATAAATACAAATGACCACCCAACATTTTTAATTTACATTTGTACAAAAAAACATATTACAGCCATGCAAAACTTTCCTTCCATTTCAAAATTATGAATTATTTTATGCTAATCGGCCCCGAAAAAGTACCTTGACGTTTTGTGACAAATGTGACAAAATAAACGTGAAGGTTCAACCTGTAAGAACAACTTCATGTTCATTTGTTTGGGGATCTGATCAAAAGAAAGTGTTCTCCTTTTCTCTTTATGGCAATTCATTGTGTTTGCAAAATGTAGCTAATGATATACAAGCTACAAATGTACAATGTTCTTTAAAGATATCAAGCATTTAATCCGATACATCCCTCAAAAATGCCGCCCTATTTCTAAAGGTAATGAAAACACTGAGCAACAAATTGAAAAATCTCTGTGTGACACCTTGTTAGATATACTTGTCGGCGTGTATTTACCTCTGTCTGTGTCATACAGGAAGACAAATCGGTTCCAGTCATAGTGGTCGAGCAGGGACAGCAGAGCTCCTCTGATGGACGGCCTCAGCTGCAGCGTGAACTGTCCCTCTCCCTCGGTGGGAAAGCTGGGCGTCACCAGGCTGATGTGCAGGGCTCCACAAAACGACGTCAACGTGTTCACCGACCGCTTGTCGTAAAGGCCAAAGATGGCAAAGACCCCCCTCGAGTACTGTGAACAAACTAATGTGGTGAAGGACGAGAATAAAGGGGGGGAGACGGGGAAGGATATGGGGATGAAAATGGAAAATTGGATGAAATTGGAAAAGAACAAGGGAAAATTAAGGAAACTGAAATTGAAAGTTTACTGGGTGACACAAATTAAAGAGGGAAAACAGAAATACTTTTAAAAAACTTCTTTTGATTTTGTAAATGAGTTCTGCAGGAAAAAAAAAAAAAGACCAAGAGGGGGAGAATTCAGAACACATGGGTCTTAATTAAATTCGCTCTGTGGAATATGTTTAAATATGCCAACCATTTTAATGAGCTACCACTTCAGCTTGTGTCAGCCCTACACCACCTCCTCTTTCCTAATTAGACCCACAAACTGCATATTTTGAAAACTGTATGTGCCTGAAATTCAAAAGTACCTTTTTAACCTCGACAGAAGTTGAAACGGCATCAATCAAATCCGTCTCAGACATAGATAAAACGGATTCAAGCCACCATAAGGAAAATCTCATCTGCCTCACAACATCACACACATACAGAAATAGTAATAAAAAAAAGAAAGTCTAAGCTCAAACATTTGCACATGCATGTGTTGAAATCTAAGAAGCCCACAAGCCAGCACATTTCAGACTTTGATTAAAATAAAAAAAAGCTGCCCTCATCAACAAGAACTAACTGACTTATCTGCATCTGCAGTCATTAAAGAAATTAGAGTCAAATATCTAACCCTGCTTGAAGCTAAATGTCCTCAGGATCTATCTTGAACACAAGCAGACTTGAAGATGCAAAACCCCCATGACAGAACCACAAGCAAGTTTTAAAGATTGGGTCATTTGGTAAAGAAAATAGGAAAACAAAACAATTAAAAACTTTTCACTTAATGAAAAAGGTTAGCCTTTTAAATTAGAACTGTAAAATCTGGGAACGTGGTCTTAAAAGGTGCCTGCTTTTTAATTTCCATAATGTTATTTTTCACCACAGTCATAAAGGGCCGCACTTATCAATTCAGGCAGCTTATTTTTTGTTGCTGAACTCTGACTTCGTCCTGCATTATAATTTACTCGCTTCCCGGTGATACGTCATCAAGGAGTAAACACCAAGACAGAAAGACTGCAGGCTGTGCTTTTAGCAACGACTGCACGACTCCAAAAGCTCTGTTTTTTTTTTTTTTCCCATTTTCTTTTTTAATCTTTTTGTAGATTGCATCATCTGTATCCCTAGATCCTTTCTTCTGTTTTTAAGGCAGACTCCCTTCATCCTCTCTTTCAGCTTCCCACCATCCACTCTCTCATCTCTTCTCTCCCTCTCTCTCTTCCTCCCTCCCTCCCTCCTTTTTCTCCTTCTCCTTCTCCTCCTGGGACTGAGAGTAATTCCATTATCAGCTATAAGCCTCAGTGGGGGTAAACACTGAGGGAAATGCAGCTTTGACGGTTCGGCTTGTGGCAATTAAACAAAGCCATGGCCTCTGCACCCGGCCGCCGATAAGGCAGGGATTTAGTCTTAGATTATGACAGGAGCTAAATGTCTTCAATTCAGAGAACTTGCATATGAGCTGTACTCAGCATGCGTCATTCAGCTACTGCTGAGTCATGCCATCCTAAGTGACTTTCATGTTGGTTTCTACAAAGACTCTGCATGTCTCTTAATGTTTCCGAGGATAAGAGAGACAGGTGAACAGATGAGACTGAAAGGTGTTAATTTTTCACAGATAAAGCAGTGATTTACTTCAGACTTATTAGAGGAAGTAAATTATAATACGCCGATTAAAATTAAAAAAGTCTAAATTTAAAATGACAGTGCAAAGGATTAACGCTGACAACCAGCAGGGACATATAATTATGCTAAAGCAGTTGGGAGAAATTATACTTCTTTATTTTTGATAGCAGCCACCTAGTGAAAACGGCCGTCTAGTAGAAATGAACATCATTTGAAGACAAAAGATTATCAATATACACGCACCAGCCACTTTATTAGATAAAATGGGCTAACACATTCAGCTATTCAGTCACATCACAACAACTCAAAATGTTAGGATCCAACAAAATTCCTGCTGTTTTCGAATTCCAAATCTAAATTGCAGAGCCTTTGAACAATCACCACTTTTCAGGGATTTATTTGTGTCTGTCAGTACGAATATGTAGATTATTTTGTCTTGATGATTCTCTTTCTTTTGCAAGTCACATTGAGATGTTGGTGAAAGAGCTTAAGTTGTAACTTCCTTTTTGAATAAAGTCCTCTTTGTCTTTTAAATCCAACAAGGGGTTTGTCGCTGCTTGTTCCGCCTGTCCTGGATTATGGTGATTTCATTTATATGCTCTCTTCTTCTCCGAGACACGCTTTGGATACTGTTTACCACACGGTTAAGGGATTTATTACATACTTTAAAAACTCACACACCATTGTTTGTGATATGCTTCTGTTTGATGGTCTGACTTGTGTACTAATGAAGTGAAGCATTGATATGTTAATAGTGAGTCTATTTTGGGACATTTGTCTTCATTTTTTTCAGGTCTACATTTATCAGAAAATTCTGGTGGTTGTAGTGTTTTGGTCCCAGGATATAATTGTTTTCTCTTTAGTCAAATCCTTGATTCTCCCATGTCAGTCATTCAGAAGTACCTCAACACCTGCTCCTGCAATGTGTCGCCTATTTACCCAAAGTTCGGCCTTGGAGCTTTAGTCCTCAACTGAGCCTCTCTATGTCTCCTCTAGCTCCTCCAGACTAGCAGTAGCAGCAATTAGCAAACACCTGGTGGAACTGCGAGTCTGCCGAGCTTTTCATGCAAGCTCCTTCTCAGCTCAGTGTTTTTGGAATAAAAAAAATGCCTTCATCAAAAGTAAACTGCATCAGCAAATGACATGGAGAAGCATTATTGTGATGACACGCTAAAAGGAGGGAGTGTCAGAAGGGGCAGAATGTTCTTAAAGAGATAGAGGCTAATTTCAAGGATACAGCTATAAATCAAAATTTCATTTAAACTCTTCTTGATATAGTATTTTTATAACAACTGAAGGTAACATGGTGACTTGATTGTGCTATAAAATGGCACTATTGGTCTGACCATTTAATAGCAGGAAACAAAGGCTACAGTTCAAATAACCTCATCAAAGGTGGAGTACACAGACAGAAAATAATGTCGTCTTGTCCACCGAGATGAAATTGCATGTGACTTAATCAGTGGTTTAATCTCAGAACATCACACAACAGGTTTTAAACATTTTGTTCCAGAAAGAAAAGACACTGGGTCTGTTTAGTCTGTTACAAAACTGTATGTTATTTCTTTTTTTTTATGTTTAAATATGACTTACTACAACAAACATAGCAAGTAAAAGAAATGTACTGAACACAAAAAAAATGTTTCCTCACAGCAAGCTCCGTCTTAATATATGCAGTGCAGAGACACCCCTCAAAACTGCAAGAACAATATCTCACTTTATCAGTACAGAAATAAGTCCGAGATGACATTTTTAAATCAACACAAGTTCAGTGAATGCCTAACTTCAGCAATCACTGAACTATTGCTGTGTTAGATTTGTCTCTGAATTTGGAGAGCTGAGCTGGAAATGACGCCATATCTGAGATGAGACCACTCATTTGAGACCCAAAAAACTGTAAGATCTGACATTCGAATGTATTAACAGCCTATCCCAACAACAAGGCATTTATCTCCATTTAATGATTTCAAACACAAAAGGAACATGTTCATAGTTCAATACTTTAAGTGCCACAATTGGAGTCCAACTCCGGTCAGCTCAAATAACAAAAATTATAACTTTTGTCAAAGGAGAGTGAAGGGCCCAGGCAAGTAGGGCTGAGAGATTTCTTTGGATTAGCACAAGCGTCCTTCACAAAAATCAACCACAGGGACATCATGCTCAAAATAAATTATTCAGAATATATGGTAATGGTTAAGTTATGAAAGTCCCAGGCTTGATCTGGGAGATATATCTATGCTCTGTTGCCACCCTGCAGACTCAAATTGCAAGTGCCAAGTCAGTCAAAGTTTTGAAATCAGGGAACATTTCTCCAATTGAAGTGATGAGAAGTACTAAACAGAGGGGTGCATACAGAGAACTGAGTTCTGCATGACGGGTTCCTAGTTGGTGGGGTTTTGTGAATTAGACAGTTGTGTAAACTCCTTTTGTCATGTATGTTTTGAGAGAGCTGACTCATTAAAGGACTGCACAGTCCTTTAACGAGTCAGGATGTGATTGAATATTGCTGCATTGCAAAGCTGTTATTGGAAAAAAATATTACATCATCCTCTGTTCTTAAAGTTCTGCAGTTGGTTTATGTCATCATTTCACTCCAACACCATTTGAAAAGAAAAAGAAAAGAAACAAACGATTTTGTGGATTTATTATTAATCGGAAAGGAAAAGAACTTAATTCCATTGACTCAAGAAAATACAAAGTTTGACTTGAATTCCTTTGACCTTGATGCAATTAATAACTGATGTCGTAAACCGTTTGTTTTATCAGCCCCCTGGGTCTCCATTAAAGCCATCTCTGACAGCCTAAACCCCACTCCTCATTTTTAAACCACACCACCACTGACTGAGCCTGCAGTCTAAACAATCAAACAAAACACAGTCTTTCCTTAGGTCTTTTTGAATCACCTCCACTTTTCTTAACTCCCAAATCTTGGCTTTGCATTCCAAACACTCTCATTCCTTTTTTTTTTTTTTACTTCCACCATCTCCCCTTATGATCTACGTCTCTATGGGACTGTCACTTTACAACCCTGTCTACTAACACCAGGCTGCCGCAAGGCTGGAATGTGCCAGACAGTGGCGTCATTATAATAAAACGTGCACTAAGCTTGGTTCATAAAGCTTTAATGAGAGAAGGGGACCAGCGGCATGGTGCATCATCACTACAGTAAAAACACTGGACACAATGGGTCTTGTGGGACTTTCTTCTACCTTGTGTAGTCTCCTACTTGCTTTTTCTTGCTGCATCATGTGTACGGTGATCATTTTTAAGGTGTTCCTGATTGTTCACTCTTTCTGTCAAGCAGTTAAACTGGTAGCATGCATTCTTTATATGACTGCATAGTCAACCTGTGTTCACAACTCAGGTCTTTGGTTTATCGTGAAATTTCTGTACAACTCATGCATCTCAACATGTTTCCACGTTACAGAGCAATAATTTGACTATGATTGTTGATCAAGTACAGTACCAAGATAAAACTATTTCACCACTTGTGTAACATCTGAAATGTTACACAAGAGAGTGTGTAACATTATAATATCCGACAAAGATTACCTGAGCTAACGAAAAAAGCAGGTTTGGAATACCAGCTAAACAAACCTGGAAGAATGTGAAAATACAATCCCTATACTCCCTAGAACATTTTGGGAATTTAAACAACTTCACCAACCAAATCTAAGCCCGATTACTCCCAAGACAGTTAAGAAATCACCTGAACAGAACATCTTTGATCAAATGAAATAGGTTAAAAAATTCTTAAAAAGCAGTATGCCATGTTGAAATCTCAAGAAATTCCAGCTCAGAGAAGAAACAAAGTATGATTGACAACTATACCTTGCAGGTACGATTCCAGCTTCCACATGTCAAATCTATGTAGCTCTGCTGATCTGTGTGTCAGTGTATGAATGTGGGTGCAGATGAGTGAATGTGTCTATAGTGTGAAGTGTATTGGTCAGTATGAGAAGAGGCATTATGCTAATTTGGTCCATTTAAAATGTATACATCTAGAAATGGTTACAAAACCATTCCAAAGGTATGTGAGTGGTAAGCTGTGAACTTTCTCAGTGGCCAGAATTGCAGTTCTCAGTTGCCTCATTTAAAGTCAGCGTGAAACGAATAATTTTTATTTAAGGGGAAATTATTGATATTTCTTTTATGATCTGAAACATTTAGTTGTGAGAAAAAAAAAAAAAAAACTCAAAAGATATACTTTGCTTTCCCACCAGCCTTCTTCAATTTTGGTTCTTATGCGTTTAGAGATTTGTATTTTCTCCACATGACAGAATGAAAACACACAGAGATTAACCTGCTGTTGATTAAACTGTCAGCACATATCAACACAGCTCAGCACCAAAAGTTCTGCACACACATCGCTCGCAGTCACCTACGACAGCATTCATGGGCATAATCAGCTCCTCTTCATCATATGCAAACAACTTCCACACTTTCTGTCCTGATGCTGCAGTTGTTTTTCTTCTGTTAGTCTGAATAACAGCCCTGTAGCAGACAAATTATCCAGACAGCTTGCACGGCAAAATACTGTGAGCGCTCTCGCCACCAGAAGGCAAAGGCAAAAATAAAGAATGCATCATTATAAATGAGGGTTACAAGCCAATTTAAAAGCCACAAAGTGTTTTTTGTTGTTGTTGCAGTGGTCAGAAAGACCTACAGTGCAGCACAGTAAAACTTGGAGGGGGTGTGGCAAACATAAACGGCAGTAATGACCTTTAATGGGCAATATAATTAGATGAAAATCTACTGCCCACCGCCTCATTCACTGTTCAGTCTGTTTCCAGTTGTAGACTCTTCAGTGGAAAGGTCTTGTGCATAAATTTTATGCAGTGCTGCAAGACAGTGTGTAACCATTCTTCCACCAAAAAGCAAGTGTGCTGCAGTCAACATATATATATATATATATATATTTTCTATAATTAAGCTATAACCATTCATTATCTTATCTCCACAATCATTGAATAAGGTAAATATGGAATACAAAACTTAACATACAACATTCTTGTCATATTTTCAAATATTATTTTAGAATTGTATGTAGTAATTATTTAAGTAATGCAATTGTTACAAATATATATTTTTTTTAAACTGTCACTTATCTTGATACCTATAAAAGTGCATCTAAATGTAAATTTGATATGGGCCTAAATGTGAAGAAATTATTCAAATTTTAAGCAACATTCTCTGTCACATACAACATAATCCAACCTAAACAGTTGCCATGCCAAGGTGAGTGAACATAGCACTAAACATAAACTCCATAGTGTTTTTTATGTGTACCACATGTTGTGTCAGAGCTCTGAAACTATCATTTTGTAACCTGTCCCAAAAACATGTAGGTAGCCTGGACTGTAAAGAGATCACATCACGCATGGCACAGTACCAAGGATGGTGATGTGAGAGTGTTAAATAATTTAAGTCATGTTATTTCATATTCCATAAAAATGTGACAAATATGTAGCAATCCAAGAAATAATTGTGCTTATTTCTCTTTAGGAGGAAACTCATGGAGAATGGTGCTAATTACAAGTCAAAAACTCTCCTGGGTAATTGGTAGCTAAATATAAATTTGTTTGCTCAATTTTTTTTTCAGCTCCTCCTCATCTTAAAATTAGCTGGGGAAAAAAATCATATTTTTATCAGTTCTTTCCAGAGGGAATTGAGAAAACCTCTAGAGGTGCTGGTAACAGCTAGCCAGTTAGCCAGCGATAGCTATAAGTTATACAAGTTAAGTCAAATATATTGGTGCATGTATTTAGTTTGTACCAAGTATCATATTTAAGTGGCACAAAACTGCACATCTTAACAGTAATAACATAAGCAAATCATAAGAAACCTTTCTACTGTTTGTCAGAACTAATAAGTTATTTTTCGTCATATATGCAGAATTAACTTAAATCGGCTTTTTTTGGGACAAAATAACATAATGTTATGAAAAATGAAGCATGGATGTTTAGAGTTGGAGTTTTGGACAGATAATGTCCCGGGATTACATTTCGAATGAATTCAGGGTTTTTCTTTTGTACAATATCATCACTATTCAACAACATTTGACTGCAATCTCAGCTACTTTGTGTACACTTTATGTCAGCTTTTTTTTTTTTTTTTTTTTTACGTTTTTTTCAACTTTGCACATGAAACCAATTATAACTTGGCGAGCTACAGTCCAGACACAAAGAAAACGTTGAAAAAATGATGATGTTTTCGGGAGATTCTTTATCTCCTGAAAAGAATCTTAAAACATCCATCATTGATTTCCATCACTCATAACAGTTTGTAGGTAGGATGCCCATTTTAAACTGATCAATGCAAGCCAAACTAATATAAAAAACACAAGACAAAAATCACAGGACTCTTCTACTGGCAGAGGCAGCGTCACTTAGGCGATGCAATATCAAGACAAAAACAAACCCAGGAGATCAATAGGATCTAGCAGAGAGCACAGCCATTTTATAGATTTCATTTTTGCTCAACATGACACAATGGAATTCCTGCTAGTGCAGCCACCTAGATGTTAGAGCGGTCATTTGATCAAATATGACGCTTATTATGAGTAAAACAAAAATAAACAGAAAACAATGAAATCCAAGCTTGCTTGCAAATAAGTTATTTGGAGCCTTGTACATATTCTCCATCACTACATGCTTTATTGTCTTAACCCAGAAAGCAATCTTATGATGTCAAACTAGAAGGCTGAGAATCAACTATTTCAAGAGGCAATGTTACAACACGAACAAAATCAAAAGATAAGATCAAAAAACAATATAAACACATAAAGCTTTTAACAGCTGCAAGAAGCAGGGATTAACTTCTACAGGTAGGAAAACCGTTTCCAAAATCTAGTTAGGATTAGTTTTAATGTGTGCTGTTGAATCAACCTTAAATCATAGCAGGTTAATATACTTAGAGTTTTTAAAAACACACAAAAATGCATAATTTTTTTTTTTTATATGAAAATGTTTAGGCTGCGGCTTTATGTGAAATGTGTCACCGTTCGATTGCCGAGGATTTATAACGGACATCAGTTCTCCTGCGTTCTCATCAGCAGCTTTACAAAGACAACATAAAAGATGAAGCTCGACAATCTGGTAGCAGCTTTTGGCCTCTGTATGAAATCATATCAGGCTCTCTCTTCTAGAACATAGTTTACAAGATAACACAACCACAAATAGTTCATAAACAGGGTCGTGATTATTGGGAATAATAGAGCACAGTGTGCGCTGTTGGTTTGTGTGTTTCTGGTTCGCTGTGCTTGTGAGCGAGACCATTTATCCCGCGGTCTGCTTCCTTCTCTTGTCCATCACGGTCAGACTTCTCTTTCTCCTCCCTCTTTCACTAAACAGCCCCAAGCAGAGATGGAACTGAGGCATTGCTTCTTCTCAAGAATAAACGAAAGAAAAATGTTGAGGGGAAACGGAAGAGAGCTGTTCCAGAATCCACAAGGGAATCTGAGAGCAACAACAGTCTGCCAAGCAGACTTTTACTTGAAAGAAGAAAAGGTAATATAAAGCCAGAGAATGTGAGACAACTACCCCTGAGGTTAGCAAGACCACCTGGAAACACGTTTTTAAATGTGCTCAAAGCTCTTTTACATGTGTTGAGGCTTAAGTCGTGAAATGGTTTCGCATACACACACTCAGGATCATCAGCTTCAGCTAAATCATGCACAGAAATGACTCCAGGGATATTCCGACAATGTCTTTTTTTAGCTTCGGTTTTTCAGCACAGGGTTGAATATCAGGTCAGAAGTCGGGGCATAAACAGGAAAAATGCTTCTGGGTGCAACTGCTGTGATTCACTCTTTGTCCCCCGTATTTAGATCTTTGCTCTTCTTCAGGACAACCATTTGAGCTTCCAGCTGTTAAAGTCCTAATTTCATCAGGATGAAATTAAGATTGTTACCTAGGAGAGGCCTACACAGCCTTTGCTGTCGTCGCAGTCAGTGGGTGTAGTGATGCTGGCTGATGTGCAGCTGCCTTTGTTTTGCCTCCATATAACAGGCGAGACAGATTATCGACAATTAGCAAAGCTATTAAATTCTAATTTGATGATCGTTTTAAAGTAATATCATTTGGCTTTCCTGGGATGAGTGTAACAATCAAAAAGTATGATAAACATATACGCCTGGGGTAACAGCTTTAACAAACTAGTCTTTGTACTGATTAAACCGTTGGAGATACAAATTGGTTTAGCACTTGGATCCTTCCACCACACTCCACCGAAATATTTGAATGTTTTTTTTTTTCTTTATTAATACAAACAAGTGTTTGTTTGGCACATTTGACAAGACAAAAGAGGATTCTTACAGATGCATTTTTGCTTACATTTTGTGAAGAAGGAAGTTATCTTCAGACCGCTTTTTTAAAGTAAAAGCGGAGGTTGGAAAGTAACAAACAGGATTTACACAAGGCATCATGGGTAATAGGACTAAGGTGAGTAGTCAAGGCACTTTGTTAAAAACTAAAATGTGCGTGTAAAACAGAGATTTGAGAGCTTTCTATGAAAAAGTTAGGCAATTTTGAAAGTCTTTGTAAAAGTATGGATAACTTAAAAATAAATCCTCTTTTGCCATAAATATAAAATGAGGAAAACGTCTAATGACCCGACAGTTGAATAATAACATGTTCTGAGTTTTAATGAATTTGATGAGATGTCCAGTCTTGCATATTTAAAAACAACAACTTCAAAACCTAATTCTTTGGCATTTGCATTGTATAAGCTACTTACCCGTGCATGTGCACAAGGATTCGGGAGAAAATGGGAAGCAAGGCAATTACATGCCAATGGTTATGTGTGTTGTAGCTTATTGCATCACTGCTAAATGAGCCATGGAATCTGACCAATCAGCACTTTTAACCCTTTTTTATTTTAGGTTTTGAGCAAATAAACATATTCTGGTAACATCCCATTAATATCTTATATTCATTTCTTTAGGTTCAGCAAATTATCAGGGCCAATATGGCAGAAATCTTATTTCTCCATCAAAAAGGCAAGGAAGGAGCACAAACAAAACTGACGACTCTTCATACAGTACACATGTGTCCAAGTTCAGTATATATGTTGCACATGAGTCTAAATTTCTGTGATGTTTGAAAGCGTCACGGTTTTTTTTTTTTTTAAGTGAGAAGCAAAAGTGTTGGCACCATAGAGTTTGCCTGTTGCATCTATTTGGTGCCTTGCAAAAAAGTATTAAAGGATCGGATGCCTGTGCACATGTGAAAGGTTTGTTACAGGATGTGAGCCACACCAAAAGCCCAGGTCAAGCCAAAGAAGAGAACCTCTGACTCATTTAGGTGTCAGAGATTCAACACAACGCACCTGCTTCCCAGGATAAGTCAAATATTAGCTACATTTTGTCCCAAAGTGTTTTACCTGTATTTATTATTTATTTCGCTGTATGTAGCCAATTTATAGTATAGAACTTTAGATTTGTGTCTGTATGCAAGAAGAGCAGGTATTTTAGCACATATTGGCCAAATATCAGGAAAATTATTTCTTGAAAGTAATGCATCAATTATAATCCTATTCTGTAATTGTTGCTGTGTGATTTCTGTAAAATAGCAGATAAATTGTCTTATAGAAGATAAATGTCCATAAACAACAATTAGGTTAATTTGTCAAACTGTGCATGGCTGTTTTTTCTATCTGTATCTATGATGCCATGCTATGGACTGGCGACCTGTCCAAGGTGTACCCCACCTCTCACCTAATGACTACTCGAAATAGACACCAGCTACCCTGCATTCAGACAATGGATGGACGGACAACAGGATAGCTATTAGTCATGCAGTCTATAAATCTTAGCTGTATGGAGCCACGGCAAGAAGAAAGTGTCCGCACTCCAGCTACACTTTCAGCTCCTCCAACTACTCTCTGCAGGGATGTCTGAAGTATTGCAGCTGGAGTACTAAGTCAGAATCACCTTTACTGTTTGTATTACTGCATTACAGAAATGCAGTGATAAATATAAAAAAATGACAGATTTGAATGAGCTCCTAACTTGTAGTTCTTTAATAATTATACTGTATACCTATTTCATATTTGTAATATTATATTTCTGTTCAAATTAAGTGAGTGTTGTGCCAGTAGGAGTCTAATTTGTCTATGAATAGCTATAAATAATTGCTTAGGCCAATGATTAGGAAAACCCAAAACTCCTCCTCTCCCTGCTGAATCTGAAATTTGATTAATAAAGTGAATTGTGGAATCAAATGGTTAAACTGGCCTCCTCCTTCAAAGCTGGACGTGCATAAGATCAGAGATTAATAAAAGAAACTCTTAAGTTTCTAAATATCTTGGCCTTTAAGAAGTAAAACCTGCTTTCTGTAACATGGTCTTAAGACATTTGTCTAGATATTGTACTGTATCTAAAAAAAAAAAAAAATGTCTCCAAGACCTTTAGTCACTGTAGTTACTGAGGCATGTTATTAAGCTTGTAATATCAAACTTGGCATAAACGCTCCGGGCAAAATTGTGGTCCAGAACATATCTGCTCACAGCATGATCTACCAATCAGACATGCATGCACACATGGATTTACACACCCGCAGCCACACAGTGCACTGCATAATACTGACAATGTGCTGCAGTAGCTTTCCCCCCACCGACAAGGTCTGGAATAGCAGAGATAAAAGATAGGAGGGAGGGGGGGATGAGAAAGAAAAGAGAAAAGATAAAAGAGAACGAAAGAAGGAAAGTGCATGTCACCTGTCAAAGTGCTTTGCTGGGCACCCCTAGGACACAACCTTTTAAACAGGGATAATATGTGTGTGTGAATCAGAGACAGAGAGAGAGAGAGAGGGAGAGAAATGGAGAGAGAGCGAGTGAGTGTGTGGGACAGAGATGTGACAGCAAGGCTTTTTACTCCAGTCATCTTTAAGCACTACTAACAGTAGCTAAAACCCTCTGGGCCTGTCCAGTATGAACATACTCATTCATCACATGCACACACAAACACACACACACACATGATATCAAAACCATTCATCACAGTGGTCAGACTAAGAGGTACAAGAGAAAAAAAGGGAGGGAGGAGCTTGCACAGAGCTGCTTTCTGTTGCTGACACTCTCAATGTATCTTGTAATGTCCTGTTTTTATTTGCCTTGTAGTGTTGTGGCTGTACTAAATCCCTTAAATATTCTCACCTCCTTAATTTCACACTCTGGTGCAACAACCCCGGGTGCAAAAAGCTATTTCGAAGAACATGGTTTACTTATAGGTGGTTTTAAAGTGGCTAGTTCTTTTCTCAAAATGCCTCAGTGTGATCACTCCTTAAACGTACCTGCCAAAACATGATAAGCGTTCTGCTTAGCAAATACGCAGAAAGTTATCTGGGTCAACGAAACAACTTCACTGAAGTACGCATCTAGCCCAGTGCTTAAGAATATGAAAGTATATAAAGCTAATTAAATCACAATGATAATTTTCTACGGCTAAACATGATGTGCTTTGGAAAATTAACACAGTTGTTTACTTCCAGATTTGAAGCATCCATCCATCCATTACCTAAACACACTTATCCATGCAGGGTGGTGAGGGGGGGATGGTGCCCGTCTCCAGCAGTCATCGGGCGAGAGGCAAACTACACCCTGGAGAGGTCACCAGTCCATTGCAGGGCAACACAGAGACAGAAGGGACAAAGAACCATGCATGCACTCAATCACACCAATGCACACTTTTAGAGAGATCAATCAACCTAGCAGCCATGCTTTCAGACTGTGGGAGGAAGCATGACCTCACATGCACATGGAGAATATGCAAACGTCATATAGAAAGTCCCCAGACTGGGATTTGAACCAACGACCATCTTGCTGAAAGGCAAAAGTGTTACCAAGGGTACCACTGCGCAGCCCTTATTTTGAAGGTAACTTTTTATTCTTTTTATCCATGGTACACATGGCTCTGACCACTTTTCCAAATATATTGTTCCATTTTATAGCACAATCAAGTAACTATGTTAACTTCCGTAGTTAGGAAATTGCTGATATGGGAGATTAAATAATTTCTCAAACAGGCATGAAAGGGTCAACACTCAGGGTATGTTTTTGATGAAGGAATAAAATTATAACATGATCTAAAGCTAAAACATAAATAAATAATCAATCTTACTATAATCCCCCCCCCCCCCCCCCTCCCCCCCTTTCCCCCATAAACAGATAAAAAAACAAATAGTCTATTT
>NW_015113740.1:122375-136643 GCF_001443285.1 Poecilia latipinna
CTCCCCTTTAACAAGAATACCAGAGCAAAACTGGATTTTGAAGGTTGAAAACTGGAAGCCAGGTCTGTGTCTCTCTCAGTCAGTGAAAATGGAGTGTTTGGGAATTCAAATGGCTTTTATTAATCATTAAATATACTTGAACTTGTCAACAAATGACATGTACGTTAGAGTGCTAATATAACTGTCAGACTAATTTGAACCACAAACACTTGGGCATAATTTAGGCAGGCTGGTTATAAGCAGGTCAATAGCTTTGACAGATCAGACTATTAGCCGCTGAATTATATTTTCTTTTTCTAGGGTTTTGGTTCTTTTTCTCAAATTAAAAAAAAAATAATAATAATAAAAGTATCAAAATCCATTAGAAGCAGAAATACAAGGCAAATCAGAAACAAATCAGAGTAAAGTTATCTTGGTGAGAACAGAAGTGGAAATTTGTGCAGGATGAGTTTCAAAGTGTTCTTTTAAACAATTTAAATTTTATTTGGGCATATTCAATTTGATGCGCTCGTATTTTTGTAACCAATAGATAACTCATCTGGCTCAGCCCTTCTCGATTTAGCAGCCACCATTTACTCTGTCTGCTCGGCTTTTCTTTAATATATGAATCACTCGGCGGTTTTGTGTTTTTGTGTGTCTATTCAACCACCAGTTGGTAGAGAACAGAAGCTTTCTTCATCTGAAAAGGGTTTTTTCCTTTTCACTTTCTCCACAAGCATGCTGAGTATGAGAGATTCATATAAAGTTAAGAATTGATTTAAGTCTTTCTTAGGTCAAACTAGATTTTTTTTATTTTATTTATTTATTTAAATGTTTTCTTTGGTTGACCTCTCTCTGTTAGGATCTGTGTTTTCTGTGTAGTTTTTCTGTGTTAGTCCAGTTTCCCCTGTGAATCTGTCTTCCCTGTTGATTGCTCCCAGCTGTATCCCGTTCCCTGATTACCTTCCCTGTGTATTTAACCCCACCTGTTGTCTTTGTCTGTGTCGGATCCTCGTCGTGTGTTATGTCGTCAATCTGTTCCCTGTGCCGTCTCTGTTTTGGACATTTCATTAAAATTAATTATTTTCATCATCCTGGGCATGCCTGCGTCTTACCTCACCTCACCCAAAACCTGAATCATGACACTCTCTTTTCCGATTAAAATTGAAAACTGTCTAGTCTTGGCTTCATCATTTTACCTTTTTATTTCATCTGCTGGTTCACTTTAAAAAATATTTTAGATTTAATGAGAACGGACACAATGGAGATGTATTTTTTCACATGTTTTTCAGTGTTTTCAATGCAGAGAATAATAATACCTATGCACCTATTTGGTTGAGCACTGCGCCTGTCAGTGAGGAGCTGTACTTTCTGCCTCACTCTGCGCATTTTCACTGAGCAGTTATGGCGACTAAATGCGTCACTCTCATTCACTAAATATATTAGACTGCGATTAATCTGTGATTAAAAAAGTATCTTGGCGATATAAAGAGAGACAACTACATATATCTACATAAAAAAAGCAAACTTGGAGAGAATATTTCCAAAAAAAAATCTATATTTCCGAAATCTACAATTCACATCTAAAGGAGGCTTTTAATCCTGCAGGGGGGGGGGAAAGCAAACACTGGTTAATGATTATGTTATAGTTAAAATATTGTCCTTTTAAATAAACACATTAACATGTTTCTAACCTCCACAGGTCAGTTTTGTTCATGTTGTAGAAACAGAAGCAAAACGCAAGTAGACTTTAGACGGCCAGAATGAAACCACTCAAATGTGAAGGAAAGGGATAAAGAGTGTTTTTATTAGGGAAATAAAAGTTTTCCTGTCCTTGTTCTGTGCATATCCATTGTTCTGGCAGGAGTTGTGGTTCCCCTGGGAGTGTGAAAACAGAGACACACCTCAGGGTAACAAGCTCAGTGAATGGTCCTCCCACCACACCCCAAGTAAAAACTCAATTTAAAAAAAAAAAAAAAAAAAAAAAAAAAAAAAAAAAATGCCCACATTCCTGACTTATTCTCTATGACTGTGTGCTCACAAATTGCTCAGTTCTCCTTAAATGCTTTACCTATTAAAATCTAAATTGACTTACCGGTAATATTAATTTATTGCGGTTCAGGTTTCACTGATAGTGAAACAGTTTTGTAGGTAACAGCCAGAAAAATTAGGTCTAGCTGTATGAATTTAACAATGCAAAAGCAATTTAAATAGCATTCCTATGTTTGATTATCTCCAAATAATGATTAACCTCTCTAAACCCACGTATATCTATATTTTTGTATTCTGATTAAGATATGAAAAGATAAATATGTAAATATGTGTTACTCAGAATAAAAAAAAAATACATTGCACTTAAGTGTTTTCCACTGCAGGGCTTCACAGGAAATGGATGCACTGGGTCTTCTTAATTTCAGTCCCCACAGTCCTCTGTGGAGGTTACTTGCTAATGGTTCTGGCTTTTAATACCAAGCAGAAAGGATAAACTAAGAACAATATTTAATATGTTTCAACTGATCAAAAAAAAACAAACATAGAAACCATCAGGAAAGTAAATACATGCAAACAGCTGGTAAACTCTCAGAAGGACATTTAGCTCAGTTAAGTGAGACTTTCACACAAGAGACACATTATCCTCTTCAAGTACGAAGAAGATAACCTTTTCAAAACAAGATGAAAAATAGAAATGCCGAAGAATGGGTGCCATTAATGTTTTTTAAGTGCTTATCTGAAGGTAACAAGGAAAATATGACTTTATAAGAAGGGTAGATTTCTCATTTGCACAAGACTGTAAAATTAGTTTTCTTGGTACGTCAGGACATTTGTTTTGGGGATAAATGTTTTGTTTCTAAGTTTACTGGATGGATACGGTGCAACAATCAGTGCTTCACACGACTTGAGAAGCACTGATTGCAGAGTTTGCTGTGTTTGTGTTATGATGATGCTTTTATATACCAGTCATGAACTACATAATTCAAGCTGAACTGCCTATAAAAGCTTACCCTTTTCATCGTTTTCAGAAATCTTCACTAAAGTCTTTCAAAACAACCCTCAAACATTATTTGTGATCACGTCTGATTTCCAGATTGCCGTGTTAGTTTTAATAAAAAACACCGGATTTGTATATGGATAATATATCCAAATGTTAAGTCTTGTTAAGAAACTGTTAAATAATTACAAAAATTAAAGAATCTGTGGAGAAAATATGCGTGTAGAGATTCACACTTGTCTTTCTCTCTAAAAATGATAGTGATCAAATTAAAAAAAAAAAATATCAGGGTTAGAAACGGACAGATTAAAAAAAAAACACTTGTCAAAATTTGAAGGTACAAAATCACATAGTTTTAAATCCTATCAAATGAAAACAAGAACACAATACAGATTGTAGTAATTCATCACAAGTTTCTCCTTATTTAATTTTTCCAAAAAAGAGTTATTGTAAAATAATGGTTTTTCTCAGAGCAGTTTTAAGTAAAGGTACTATATGTTGTAGGTTTTGGGATCTTTAGTTTCATATTCGTTTCCACTTTGATCATTTCTAAATCGTCTTTCAAATACGCTGTCATTTTAGTTTATCCCTGGTGTTAATTCATTTGCTCTCATTGTTTATGTTTACATTTATTTCTCTTTTTTTAGATTAGTGATTTTTTTCTGTTTACTATGTAAATTAGGTTCAGTTTTGCCCATTTTTCATTCTCTTTGCTGTTTTTATTTCCCACCTTACCCTCAGTCTGACATTCAGCTCCTTTTCCCAGCTGTTTCTCTTTCCCTATTAGAGTTCGCCTGCTCCCTTCCCCAGCTGCTTTCATTTATCTCTGATTAGTCCCTTTGGTTCCTTTCCACTCTCTTCTCTACCTCAGCATCTTTGGTTTTTCACTCTCCACTGTTTGTGTTCCTCTCCATTTTATTTATCATGGTCAGTGGTTTCCCCAGTTCCCTCTTGTTTTCCTGGCCTGGTTCACCAATCCATTAAAGTTTCCTTTACTATCATTATTAAATCTTTCACCACCTACCTCCTGCTTTCTGCAGTTTTGACCACATATGACACTATTGAGATCCTATTGGATAATCAGTTACTGAATTAGAAAACAACCATAATGTCACTGAGCATCCAAGACTCCTAAGAATGTAAACATGCAGGTTAACTTATAAAAACGATCAAAGTTCGAAATTTTTAGAGAGAACATGAGAGGAAATGTGATCTGACTGGTGTCTGACCCAAGACTTTATGATTATACCTCATCCTAGTTAATCATTTTTCATGGATAATGCTTGTTTTTTTTGTCTTAACGTAGCAAATCTACTCAGATTGCTTCATATATTGTATAACCATATTGCATCTGTTTCTATGGAAACCTTCCATGCATAAATAACTGAGGTATTGGTCACCATCACTATATTTAGTAAAAGGAGCCTCTCTTTTGTGTCAACAAATTGAGTTTAAAATGTCTTTAACCAGGTAAAAAAAAAAAAAAAGACAAATAAAAATTTTAAAGACTTTAGTCCTCAATTATTTTGTCGTCTTTTTTTATTGGAAAAAATATTGGTGGTAATACATTGGTAAATTTCCCTCCTATGTAGAGGAACTCTGATATGAATTTTCATTTTCATGCTGCCTAAGAAGGATCCACACACCTAATTTAAATGCGAGATTCATTCCAGGGCCTTTGCAGAACCTGGTGACACGCGGAGAAGGTCACGTGTTAAAGAAAGTAAGCACCTAAAACCTACTTCAGAGGCTGTGAGCACTCAAGAAGAGGTATGGCATTCACACTTAGATGAAGGAAAAATAAATATGACATGAGCCTGTACCATCTTAATGAAATGGACACATGAATGTATTCAAGAAGAACAGGAGCTAAGCCTGAATACCATTAGGTTTCAATGTATACTTCAACAACTTAATCTGGGGTTTTCATGTCGAGCTTCTCTCTAATGTATGAAAATATCTCTATTTAATGCTTTGTATATTCATGACTGTAGTTGGGTCAGACACTATTGTCCTGTAATAGGAGCTAATTAAATACACCGCCGGGCTTCTACAGTAAGCCACACATGCTTCATCAAACATGCAGATGCACGCTCACAGCCTTATCTCCACAAGAAGGTCTGTGGGAGCTGTGTTTGACAAATGTATGACTCGGCTTCTTTGTCCAGAGGGTAGGCCGCTGGCACGCACATAATGACACACAGAGATCGCTGCATCCACCAAACAACTACTCAAATAGATGGTAAAACCAAAACAAACGCAGAAATACACAAGGCAACATTGAACGCTATACTGCACTTACTGAAGCATATCCAAAAAAAATATCTGTTATTGTCATAAATGATTATGATCTTTATTTCTAAAGCTGAACGGGTCAGTAGTTGTGCGTGTTGTAGGTAAACATCTGAAAAGAGCAGATATTTATAAACACAGCCTGCTCATGAAATATAGATTTGTTCTATAAAAAGAATGTGTAAACAACGCTTTGGTCAGTCCTGTGTTGTTTTCATGTTAGGAGTCTTGGAAATTATACTGTGCAGCAAATTTGACGGCTACTCTTAAACTATTTCATTTACATACATAGAATTAGTCCGTGTCATTATCTATCAAAAAAAAAATTTTAATGGGTAAATTGTTTATCCATCCCAAGATGCAATTTGACACACTAGAGTTTTATTCAGAAATGTTATTTTTGTAAAGTTAATTACACGTAAGCAAGCATCACATTTATAAATATAGTAAGATAGTTTATGAGTAATAATTTATTAAAGTAAAACTAAATAAAACAAAACAAAATATAGAAGAAAGAATTTTAGAAAGAACAGAAATATCTAAAATATTATCTAGCTTTTTCCTTTAGTCACCCAAGAGTTATAAAACTGTTTGACGAACTAACAAAAAAGTTTGGGTTAAGAAAAAAACATGAAGGTTTGTTTGTGGTGGCATTATATAGCACTTTACATCTGTGTATATGTTTCAGTTAAAGCTAACACTTCTGGACCATTTGATGTATATAAATGTTTCTTTAGTTTCAAGGTACATTTCAGGTAAATTATCTGTTTTTCTTTTTGACACTCACCATTTTTTCTTTTTACTCACCACTGTTTGTCCGTTTTGGATGCTACTGCCTGAGCAGGTGTGTGGGAGGAGCCGGCCCAGCACTTCCTGGTTAAATGACTATGATGTCACTGATTACATCACTGGGTCCTGACAAATGGAAGGTTTTCTTTTTTGTATTGTTTTTTTTTTTTTTTTCTTTTGAGTTCCTTTGTATTAAATATTTTATTTTGAATATCATTACAAACTCATCTAGTTATGCAGATGAATTTGTAAATTAGGTTAATAACTGTAATTCTGTTTCTCTGTTTAGATTTTGTCATGTGGTTTGGTCTAATGAAGTGCAGGCATGTTGCCAATTTGGTATAAGATCCGTAAGCGCTTAAAAAAAAGAAAAAAAAAAAAAGAAAAGGTAAACATTAAAATTCATCAGAAGAACCTGGAACTGGTGGCTGATGCTGTTTTTGGCTCACCTGTCTTGACGACTGCACTACGTCACATTGCAGAGAGTTACAAATATTCATCCGGTTGATGCAAAATGACACAAAATGGATTCTCTGTTCAGTTTGGGTTGAATATTTGCTAAAATGAATAAGAATTAAATACTGCTGAATATGTCATTATCATTATTTTAGAAGCTGACAGGTAAAAATAGATTATGGCAGGGTTTTTTTTTTTTTTTTTTTTGACCCTGTAAGTCAAAATGAATCTAGAAAAATCTCCTTTTCTATACAAGTTGTCATGAACACTGGCTACCATGCCGATTGTATCTGACCTGAAATGCAGTCAAAGGAACAATTATGTAATCCTTCCTACACAAAATCCCTAAAAAAATTACACCACAATTCTCCGAACATTTTAAGTTAGTCGAAGTGACAAGTGCTACAAAATGTTGCTGACATAGTTCAGTCCGATTGTTCCTCTTGGAGGAAAGGATTCTTCCCCACATTGCAGATCTCATCTTTACTCCCCTCTCACCCTACATGACTGCTCTGGCAGCATTACCTTCCTATAAGGAGAAGAATGCTCTAGTATGCCATCTGTACTATCATCCCATCATTCCCTGGAGCATGTGACTGTGTGTGCTTTTATGTGTGAGGAGGACAGGAGCCTGTGGAAAAATGTGTGAAGAGAGTAGGACATGTGGGTGTGCGTGCAAGTCTATAGTTGCGTGAATGACTGAGACCGAGGGTGAGTCGAAGTGACTGTGCATCAGTGCCAGTGATTCACAATCCGCATTACACCGATTGTCACAAGAGTAATATTTTGTCTGTCTGAGCACTTTTACATCGACTGTGCTCTCGCCCACAATTTTTACTGATACTGTCAGGGATTCCCTGTAGACAGGAAAAATGTGTTTTCCAAGGATAAGATGACCAGAGGCCATCAACAAACGTTTTCCCCGCTGACTCACATTACCCGTCACTCTGTCTTCTCAAGGAAACCCCAAGCACATCCCTGACACATTTCCCTCCAAAATGTACCCAATTCAGTACAGTCAGAGAGGAAGAGGTGAAGGGAGAAAGGAAGAATCTAGGAAAAAACATGTGGAATTAATACAGGTAAAGAAAAAGGAAGACAAGAAGGTAAAGAACCACAGAAATAAAGAAGGAAACAAGAATCAAGGATGGATTGGGAGACAGAAAAAAAGATGAAGGGGAAGACAGAAGAAAGAAATGGAGGAAAAGCAAAGAGGAAGAAAAAAGGCACGAAGGAACAGAAGAAGGGAAAGACAAGATGAAAGGAATTAAGGAATGAAAGAACCAACAAAAGAATGAAAGAAGAAAGGAAGACAGCCCAGTGAACACAAATTGAATTGGGCTCATGCAAAGTTTTACTTCTACCTAAGGGAAATCTATAGATGTAATTACTAACTGTTCTCTGACAAGTGCTCCAGTCAAAGGCCTCAGACTGTTTCCTTCTAGCTTCCCTGTCGACAGTCAATAATAGCCAGAGATGAATTGTATGTAGGTACTTTAATTAAAATGCCTTGCTACAGGCAGATGTAAGAAGGACACAGGTGGGTTTTGGAATGAAAGAGAAAGTGTTGGGCAAAATGGCAAAAATATCCACTTATTAACACTCTTGAAACTTTAACACAACAAAAAGCCTGACCTATCTCCAAAAAGAGAAAAAGAAAAGCATGAGGGCAGCAGCAGCAGCAGCGAGTTCCTCAGAGCAGAGTTTGTGATCCCATTTAGAAAGCAGCCTCTGGTGACTCCTCCAACTAAAAGGGCCCCAGATGGGAGGGCTCTGACCTTATTTTGAACTCTTTTGGGACTGCTAAGAGGTAATGTGTGAAGCTTGGCAAGTTTACACTTCAAAACCAATAATTCACCAAACTGAACTGTGAATTTACTGTGAGTTTATTACCGCCAATATACCACAAAATGTAAACATGCTTTCCTAACTGGGGTAATTCTGACTTAATTGTCTTGCGGAAAGCATAACCTAATTATTGTCTGTTGTTCGACATACAAAGAAGTGGATTGACGAGAGAGTTTATGAGATCTTAAAATTAAGATCTTAAAATCTTAATTTTAAGATTGGGCTTAAAAAATTTCTTTTTAAAAATCGAGTGGCTATGGTACCCTGAGCTATATGTTGCTATAGACATAAGAACATATTGATCTGTTTCAGGCAACTTACATTTGTCACAAAACCTCAATTGCTTTCAGAGATTTATTAAAGTCTTTCTGACTGATTCTGATCCATGCAATTATTGATTCCAGTTCCTACTTTCTGTGTATCTCCTACCTTTTTCTAAATCTTACATAAATGCCTTTCGTATCAATTTTGTCCCAGTTTTCCAGAGCCAGATTTCTTAATATTTATATTTACTATGATTTCACATGTATCTTTGAGTAACAGCATTTGATAAATAATATTTTTTAGATTTTATTTAAAGTCTGTTTAGCAGGAATATCCAGTTCATCATTACTTTCCACTCATGGTGTGCTGGATACCAAACAAATTTCACTGGTTTTGGTTGCAGTTTCCTGGTGGAACTGCAGGTCTGCTGATCTTATCACACAAACTACGTCTCAGTCCAACACTCCTAAGTATCATCGTTAATCTTCATGGAAACGGCGTCATTGTTGTGATGACATGCTGAAGGAAGGAGAGTCAGAAAGAGGAGCTTCTTAAAGAAAGAGAGGCCCAATTTCAAGGCATTCAACTACAAATTCAAATTTGTTTTAAGTTATTTTTATATATACAGCATTTTTTTATAACAACTAAGGGTAATAGCTAATTGATTGTGCTATAAAGTGGCACTATGTTCCTGGAAAATGCATAATAACCCCCTTTAACAGTGAGGGAATGGCAGAGGTAAGTTATTTTTATTTTCTTCTGATACAACCCAAAGTCATCCAATACATTAAGCTGGAGACAGCTGTGTAGTCCTAATTATGAAGCGACAGCTGAAATGAACATATTGTTGTTACCTCATTTTTCACGAACTCCACAGTCTAGTAATCAAGCATGTCATTCCCCAGTAAAATATGAGCAGCCTGCCAGACCTGCGGTTTGTAGCTCACACCCCTTGCTTGCTTTCACTGCTCAGATGAAGAGTAATAATAAGACTTGAGTCACAGATCACAAGGTCCAGTCATCACAAGTCTCAGTCGAGTCTGACGTCCTTGCTTCTGGTAAATGACCCGCACATAGATAGCAGTTTATCATGTCCAGAGGACCCCAAAGCACTTTGCAATACGTTGAGTCATTCACCCATTCATGCACACTGATGGTGGTAAGCTGCATTGTAGCCTCTAGCTACTTTGTAGATAGCGGTGAGGCTCTTGCACAACGATTAAGACAGACGAAGTGGAGATCCAAACTGGCAACCCACCGTTTACAGGATGAACTCCGACCTCCTGAGCTGCTATCACCCCAACCAGACGACTTAAGTGGAACTCGAGCTTGAGTCAGAAACTTGGGTCGCCATCTCTACTTCATATGCTATATACATGTGGGCTATGATACAGTATAATCCTGTAAATAACTTATTTTTACCTCGTCAGATAAAATATTACCATCTTAAGTTTCTTGTTTATTCATTTATTTTTTATGAATCTGTGTACGTTCTCACATTTTTTATGGTAACAAATTTGTCATTAACTTTTCTTTTGTCAGAGCGTGAAAGTGAATGAGATGCACATTAGATTATCGAGCTTGCACGTCAAATTACCATTGGGGTTTTTCTCATTCTAAATATTTTTTTCATTATGAGACAAAAAAAAAACGTGACACTTTCTGTGACCAGATCTGTCATGTGGATCTGAGTCAGAGGCCTGAGCTAAAATTACGCCAGCCTGCCACACAGACCCATGGAGTCGCACTCAGCCTGTCTGTCCAGACATAAAGGTTTGTCTAATTATGACAGATAAATCTATATCTTTACATTTCTGCACTTGTTAAAAGAAAAAACGCATATGCAGAGTGGTAGAAATAGAAGCAAACAAACAGCCACATATCCTTGTGACTGTCTGAAGGGCTAGATAGAGTATGTGTGTTTTTGGATGCAGTTAAAATCCCTCTGAAAGAAGAGCCAGAATGTGAGTGGGCAAACTGCGAAGGGACAAGTTTAAAAAATTACACACATATTCTTCCTTCTCACACATGTACCCCCGCTCAAATAATCACCGGTGTTGTCAGAGAAAACTGACCTCGTAGGGTATTACACAAACAAATCAGAAAACATCTAAACACGACAGCGAGTGAGAGGTGGCCATCTCACTACCTCTCACAAAGACTTGACTGCATTGCTGTGTGTATGCACGGCTGTTTGTCCAAAGCCAAGTGTAGAGGAATGCCTACTCCCCGCGTCTTTATGTGCATCTACCTCCTTGATAATCACCAAAGAGTGTATAATTAATTATTTTCCTCCATTTCCACGAGAGCCTTTTTCCCTCTCATATGAGCCCTGTTCCCACTCCGATCACTTTAATAGCTTTTTAGCCTCCTTTCCTGTCTCTTCTTATTTGCAAGTGCGATGAATTACCGGCTGGTTACCTAGGAATCTATAACCTGTCCTGCATACCAATGGGCAATTAAGAATGAAATTGGTTCAAATCAGATTCCGGCCTTAGAAGACAGTTTCAGAGAATCTCTATCACTGTCTGGTAGAAGAACAATTTCCACCAACACAAATTAACATGCGATTGTTTGTACATAAACTCAAACATACGCACGCACACATTTAGTTTCTTCAAAAAATAAAAAATAAAAAAATAAAAAATAGCAGGTGCAAATAGTTTACCCTTAATGAGAAAACAACCCATGTGAGGGTTTGTGTAAGCTTTTTCTGTGCCAGTGTTTGGGTGTGTGAGCATAAAGGTCATTTCTCTCATCTCTAAGTGAGCTCCAGTGAGAAGGGTTGAGTGGCAGCTCTCATCAATATTAACTAATGCCCTTCCTTTCATCTACATCATAAATCCATGGAAACAAACACACACACACACACACACACACACACACACACACACACACACGCACACACACGCACACACACACTCATGCCTTTTAGGGATTCATTGACTGCTTGATGTGGAAGTGTGTGTTAAACATGTTCAAACTGCACAGTGAGCCTTGTGATTAAGACAAAATGTTTGAATAAGTTTTCCTCTGGCAAAACCAGAGGATTAAAATGTATAATCAGAAAAACACACACAGTATTTTCCTGTCTTCATAAGTATTTATGCCCTTTGAACTTTTCCACAATTTGCAATGTTACAACCACAAACTTGCGTATTTTGAGATTTTATGTGACAGTGCTGAGTACTTGTGACAGACGGGGGGGGGAAGTATTGTCTTTGATTTTCAAGAACAGCAATCTGAATGTTTTCAGATTATATTTTCAGCCCACCTGAGTCGATATTTTGCTACGTTTCTAACAGATTTGAACATCATGAGACTGAGATGTATGACCATTTTTTGAAGAAAACATCAGACTATTGGATTAAGGACATCTGTGAGCATCACATTATTCACTAAAATAATTAGATTTTAGAGTCTGTACTTGAAACATGACAAAACATGAAAAGTTCAAATAATTTTGCAATACACTGTATTTGAACTTCACCTCCAAGCAAATATAGGCGAGTACAAACAGATTAGAAAAAAAAAAAAAAAGAATAAGAGAGGGGCATTTAAGTGACATGAAAGCAAAATATTTTAAAATGGCAAACAGGTAAATAAAATTGGTCATAAGAAACTGAGAAATAAAACAGCGCATGAAATCACCGAGCCAGTGATTATGTGCAGTAATCAGCAGTGTGCTCAAAATCCCAAGAAAAACATGCAAAAGAAAAAAGAGGGGACAGTCTGCAAGTGGGGATTCTTTGATCAGAACATGAAAACAACTGAAGCTCAGGCATGACGGCGAAGAACAACAACAAAAAAAAAGATGTCACAGACAATTACAACAAACATGGCTCTGTGCACTGTAAACATGCCAGTGTTTTGCTAAGGCGACGTGGAACATTTAAAATCCACTGTCATCTCTTTTCATCTTCCAAATGCCAGAAAGAAAAAAAAAAAAAAAAACAGTGGAAAGACGTTTTTTTTGTTTTTTTCTGTTTACTAAACAGCGATCATGCCAACTAGAGGATAAAATAAAAGAGCTCTTAATGAAGCACACAAGATGGACAGAGGCAGTTGAAACTCGGACTGTGTGTGAGTGCGTGTGAGTTTTCAGGAGCAGGTCAGAGTTTCATAGAGAGATGCATTTGTTCTTTCAAGCTAGCAAAGTCCGATTACCTGAAGGGAGGCTGCTATTCACCGAGACACTGCACGGCCTGATAATATTATTCATTCTTCATTACTGTGGGAACTGGAACAAAAAATACAAGGGAATATGGTGCTGACCTGCAGGTGATTGATGTCATCTGTCTGAACACAGCTAATATATTAAAAGGTTTTTTCCCATTGTTGCATTTTTATCATTTGGCTGTGCGTCGCTGTATGTTGTGGGAGGATAAAACTCAGCCTCAGGCTCGGGTTGTAAAATCTGCAAAAAGAAATGTCTCACTCTGTCTCATCTTGCCTGGAGGAACTGCACACCCACAAGAAATAATTTCATTAATATGAGTTTTAGTGTGACTCACTAAATACTGATCCATTATCCTTTCTGTGCACCATTCTATTACTTTGGCGTTTGCTGCAAAGATTTAAATCCTTATAAAGATGAACAGCCTGTTGCGACATTTTGCAGTGCGATATTGACAAGTTTTTGCTGCAAAAGCATGTCCGCTTGTTTTGTTTTGATTAGGTCTGGCACTTTAACATATTCATTTTGATTAATTAATTGCATAGATTTTAACACGATTATTTTTATTTTTTTTTCCATACAAATGTGGGGGGGATGGGGAAATAACCTAAAAAAAAAACAGATTAAAAACAATCTTTTGTCCTTGAGCTCATATGACCATTTATTCAGACATACCGCATAGCTATAAATTCATTTTATTCATCCATCTGTGACTGTAATAGACTTTAGCTTAGCTTTGCTAATTTGTCACTATTTAATAATAATATTAGCTGACTTTAATTCAGACTGAAAAATAAACACAAAAGATGTAAACTATGTAATTAATCAAAATCTGCAGACTTACAAAAAATAACATCTGAAATAAGCTACCTCAAATTTAAAGTAACTCAGCATTTTGATGCCGGAAAGGTCTTCAAAGATCTCACACTGATCCAGCAATCATGTTTGCCAGAGTTTCATAGTGTCATTAAAACACATATTGCATCTAGAAAGTCACAGAAGATGGATGATTGCAATGTACTAATATTAGGTGTCACATATCTACAAGATTACTGGGGCCTTTAATCAAACAAGCAAGCAAAGCAATGGCACAAAGGCATGTCTGAGAAGACATTGCATATATCTAGACAAGTTGGCAAATCAATCTTTATACTAGTCAAAAAGATATATAGACAGGCAGCAGAAAAGGGTGATTAAGTAAAAACATATTTAAGGATTTGTTTGTGTGTCTGTGTGGGTGTTGGTACATGTGGCTGTGATGCTAAGAAATCTATTTCATCAAAGCTCCAGGCTAGGGTATGTAGAGGCCGGGAGCAGTATACATTAATGCACTCTTCCGAAGTGTGTGTCTACATAATGTGACGTGTCGCGAGAAAAAAAAGAGACCCACTAATTTCTTAGAAAATAGCAATTTTAGTTTTTCTTTTTTTTTTTTTTTTTTTTTTTTTTGTAATATACTATTTTTGGTTTTTTT
>NW_015113740.1:139723-149987 GCF_001443285.1 Poecilia latipinna
AAAAAAAAGAACCCCCAATTTTTTTAAAAAAAAAAATTTTTTTTTTTTTTTTTTTTTTTTTTTTTTTTTTTTGCTAAATATGCTAATTGGATTTATGAAGAAGTCACTCTATGCTTTAAGTAGCAGTTTCAGAGGTTTAAAAAGATAAACTGTGTTTGAATTCAGCTTGTTTCCAGATTAACTCAGAGCTGCTTCAGGGTGTGGAGGAAACTCATGGCTGGTTAACATACCGAGCATTACTGTTTGTTATAAATTGATGGGGGTTTTTTTACATTCAGTTCCCCTCAAAAAGGCACGAGTCCCATCAGTAGTTGGCATTCAGTAACATGGGGAGGGGTTATTAGAACAGTCTTTGTCAACACAACCTCAGCTTTCCTCAGCAGATTTGGGGACAGAGTAAAATCCCCTTTCCTTGTGTTCGCCGCCTTTCTATAGCAAAATTAGATCATTTCAAGCAAAAAGAACAGGTCAGAGGTCATGGCAGAGAGCTGCAGGCAGCCCTCTTCTACAAAAATCAATAAGAAGTGCTGAGCATGAACGAGTTTGAGTGAGCATGTTCATAAGTGGAGCTCACTTTTCTGAGAATTTTTGGACTAGACAAAGCTGTTTTTTAAGTGTGGAATGCTGAGAGAACCTGGGTCATTTGGATGTCATTTAAGCCGAATCTGGAGTGAATAAAAGATTTTTCAAAGCATTTATAGAGGCAATCATTGGTTATTTAATGGAGAAAGAGGCACAAATTTCATCAGAAGGCATGATCTCAATCCTTGCTACGAGCACAAGCAGCAGAGCCAGGCGAGCTCTGAGAACCTACATGAGCAATTTAGACAAATGCATCTTAAATTTGACTGTGCTGATTTCAACTTTGGTTCATGCATAAGGATTTTAACAGAATACTGAAGATCCAACTTTTCAAACTATGAGGTTAGACACAGGGATTTTTATTCTAATCCCATTTTCTTTGTTGTTTCTTGTGGGTGGAAGATTGAGCAACGAAGCGCTGAATCTTCTCCAACCAACTCGTTTCTCCAACCACTGTATGGCTGGACAAAGAACAGAGATAAATATAATTTACAAGGCAAAATGTTTGTTAGCTAATATGCTTAAACAGAATCAAGAATTTATTAAAGAGGAACACTGTGGTGTGTTACTCTCTTTTGACCAGAAAATATGTAAAAATGACCAGAATTTATTTTGATTTTATGGAAGAGCCATTGCACTATTACAAATTGTGTTCAAGGATCTTGTTTTTGTGTGTGTGTGTGTTGATTATTACATAATGTGGTTTTGATTTTGATGCCAGATGTTATTACATATTGCAGCATTGGTACATAATGCTGCATTACATGCTGTGATAATCACTGTCTTTGACAACTATCACCTAAAGTCAATGGTCAATGGTAAGTCCAAATGACTGCTAGAATGATTACCTTGTCTAACTTTTTCATGATTACTCTAAAAAGAGTGATTATTCATTATAAAGTCAAGGCAACGTTAATTAAAAAGAGCACAATTAAATGTGAATGTTTTTTTCCTCTCAGGACAGCTTGGCTTTCAACTCAGGAAAACCACGACTTTCCTATAAGCCCCCAATGCCACGGAGCCCTGGCAGTCATGAAACACAACCCTTTGGAAACTTAACTTTACCTCATTTGGACTTCCTCTGTTGTGATTCTGCAAACTTGTTGCCTGCTGGCCCCTCTTTATTACACTAACTGGTCTGCTGATGCTTCTAATTATGATGGGAATCTGGTGAGATCTCACCAAATTTTGACAACATGCAGCACTCAGAGCGATAGACTCGGAGCTGCATTATATGCTCCATACAAAAACTCACAGTGATGCATGTGTCCATGTATTAAACAAGACAGCAAAGAAGAATTGACAACAGCAGCAGATATGTGGATATGTGACCCTGGAACAAGAAAACTTCTTGTGTATCCCTGTGCGGGAAAAGAACAATGATTGAGACTGGAAATTTTAGGATACGTTCACGCTTCATGAATACTAGAATGGAAAAGAGAAAGCCACGGTCAGAGGCAGAATTTGAAATGCCGATTCAAAGAGCTGGTCTGGACCCGGAGCGTTAAGTGAAGGATTCATTCAGAGAACTGTGCCAGAGTATTCTTGTCTTCCACTACTAAACGTGCAAAGGAAGACAAGAACGAGGGAGAGATTGGACATGGAGGGAAAGAATGTGAGAGACATATAGGTGGAGAGGAGAGAAGTGTATTGTATAGCCTGCAGACAGGCTGGAATGATGGATCACACAAAAAAAAGCTTAACTCTTCAAACAATACTTTAACAGTGTGTGTACGTGTATAGCTACACCAACACTTTGGTCTCGATGATGTTCTGAGGACATTTTTTTTGTCCCCCTTTAAGTTTATTGATGAAGCACACATTCATGCATGGCAACACAGCATCTATTCCCTGCATATTTTTATTTTTATGTCTTTTGCATAGTACCACAGCACCTTGTTTGTATCTCAGAAGGTCAAATATGTCTAGATGATGCATATCCATGAACTGTAGAAAGTTTTTACATGGGCATATAGGATGTTAGGCTTTGCATGAATTATAGGTTCCCTGATTAATATGTTGAGAAAAAAAAGTAAAATCTATCGAGCAGTGCAGAAAATAATAAAAAAAACACTTAATACTGAGAGTCACTTTGTTTCAGGATTATACTGCTTCAGGTAGGTGTTTTTCTTTTCAAAACAAGACTTCATCTATCAACAGTAGGGGCCCTAAACAAGAGGCCCTAAACAAGATACTCTTGTCGTGATTAGGGTAATCACAGTCATCAGAGCATACAGACCTTCAAACAGGAGGAATGAGCACTACAACATTCCCATAATGGCAAAATGTGTCTCCTGTAACAGCACAATCAAAATCCCAGAATGTTTTGTTTAAGGAAAAGCAAGTCATGTCAGGAGAAGGCCTCCTAAGCATCTGCAGAGGAGCTGCATCTGGTTCGATGTTCTGCTTTGGCTGTGGTGCATCAGCTGAGATGATGCTGTCGTAACACTGACTGTTCTCCCTCTCTTGCTAGGAACCCTTTACTTTCACATAAAACTTCTGTAGCAGTTCATCTGCTTGGTTTTGTGTTCCTGGTCTGTCAGCTGTGGCAGCCCAGCCAGCATGCCTAGGTGGGACCCATGTGGGGACAAGGAGGGCAGACTATATGGGTCCCATATGGGTTTGTCCGCGGGTTCCACGATGGCCCCACATGGGTTTGCCCATGTAGGGCCACAGCCCACATGGGTGCTACATGGGCCCTAATTGGACAAAACCCATGTGGGCCACCACCATATAGGGCCCATGCAGGGCCCATGTGGGCTCTGGCCCTACATGGGCAAACCCATGTGGGGCCATCGTGGAACCCGCGGACAAACCCATATGGGACCCATATAGTCTGCCCTCCTTGTCCCCACATGGGGCCCACCTAGGCATGCTGGCTGGGAGACGGCTCCTCGAACTGAGCCAGGTTCTGCTGGAGGATTCCTCCTGTTAAAGGGGAGGTTTTCCTTTCCACTGTCACTACATGACGGTTGGTGTAAGGGACTCCTGTAAAGTCAACATCACGATGCAAGCAATTTTCTGTTGAACAGAGAAACAACTGAATGACACAAGTCAATGACGAAATGCAATCTGAAAGCTTACAATACTGTTTGATAACTAGTGTCAATTAGAATGTGCCTGATTCAATTGAAATCGTTTTTTGTGAATTGCTTTGTGTTGTTAATTGGCGCTAAATAAACTGAATTTAATTAAATCTAATTAAATTGAATGTAGCTTTTTAAAGTGTTTTTTTAATTATTATTATTTTATTTGTTTTCTTGCAGAGGTAGTCTAATGGTTATTGGTCTGCAGAGATCATCTTTATCAGCACAGGTTTATTTTTGTGCCTAACCCTAACCCTTTTTTTTGTCTCATATCCATCAAAAATCTTTTTAAGACCATAAAATCTTCACAGTCTTTTAAGAACTTTAAACTAACTTACTGTGTTCTATGAATGATCATTTCGAAAGACCTCGTCTGTACAGTTCAACAGTCCTATCACGCTCAAAGACAGAAAGCCGTTTTGCCTTTGCCAACAGGGGATCATGACAATGTGAATGCCTGACAGAAAATAACATGAAAGCCAGATTCTTGAATTTATTTTGACATTTTAGAGCTTAGTTAAGTATTTTAAAGTTAGATGCATGTGAACACTTTCCCCCCCAGACATTAATATTTTAATCAGGCATATAGCATCTACGCTTAGAAACCAAGAAGTAATACACATTTATGTTTTCAAGAGCTCTGTAGCTTTATTAACCAAGTTAAACCACGTAGGAGCACCATATTAGGTATCTCCTGTAGAAACTCTGGTTGGAACAAAACACTGGACCTGATGGTCATTTATCCTGACAGTGACAGATACCGAGTGTCATGGATGGATTAAGTGGTACACTGTGACGATATTAATGTAGACCATTTATTTATGATGAAATGAAGTGCTTTGCTGCACTTTAAAGCTGCTGTGTGTCTGGGTTATAGTTAGCATTATTTATCTTAATGTGATTTAGGGTTTAGGATTTGGGATTAGTACCAGGCAAACGGTCTTATTTTAAATGTCTCAAATGACTAGTGACAGTCCGGTGGACTCGGTTCAATTGGGGACCAAGGCTGCAACATTTGTTACATTTTCAGCTGGTGCGGTTCGTTTTCACACTGCAGTGTCTCAGACAATCCAAACTAATTGAAAAGCCGTGACGCAGGGTGCAGGCCCTGTGGGGGCGCTGCAGCAAGAAGTACAAACCTGGGTCTACGTGCAGACCTGTTGCCATGACACAACATCTCTGCTTACCCACAGAGCAGAGAGTAACATACTGACCCAAATGCCCTGTGCTACAGTTAGCTTCCTGCTTTTGGAGCAATCTGTGGTCCACTTGCATCCATACGCATTCGAACCACGCCACTTCAACCGAACCGATGCCCAGGCTTTTACAGGGACCAGAGTTTGCTTTTTTTTTTTTTTTTTTTTTTTTGGTCAGCAGTGGAGTTTGATTGCACATTCACATCTCTCCAAACGAACTGGACCTTGTAGACATATGAACTAGAGTTTGATTACAGCAGAATAATAATAGATGTGAATGCATCCTGAGACAGAAAATCCTAATGTGGTCATTCCCAGTTATTAGCATAAGTTAATCATTGAAATGGTTTTCTTACTTTATTTTCAACTACCTATATCTAAAAGTTTTTATTCCACACAAAATCTAAATATCTGAAGCGATCACTAACTCTAAAGTTTAAAGTGAAATATTTACTGTTCACCTGATAGGTGAACTGGGGACTATTAAGATGTATTGTTCTTCTCTGTTATTGTGTCAAATGAATCAATTCTAAATTTAATATGTAATCATTCCAAGTCTATTGCATTTGCCTGTGTGAAAGTAGGCAGTTTTAACAGAACTACAAGTAGGTCATTGGGATTAAACTGAAAGTAGCAGAAACAGGAGTTAGGCTACAAAGAGGGAGAAGAGGGTCTCTGGTGCCCGCTGTAACATATCTCAGTCAGTCAGGCTTCAGTGCATGCACACAGACTGTAAACTCACGCTGGATTGTTTTATGCACTCAGAAGTGAGTGCATCCTTCCCATGAGCGCACCACTTTATTCATTACTAATAAATTTATGCACTTCCTAGTGCAATATGAGAAACCCACCTGATGTTTATTTATCCAGTTGCTTCCCAATCATTAAGCTTATGCACACAGATGCAGAATATGATTATGTTTGTGGGTGAGAGGTGTTAGATGGCTATTAATTTTTTTTAATCAGTGTAGGGTGTTTTAAGTAATCGATTCATTCATCTGTGTCTGTGGTGTAGGCGGTACAAGACAAACAAACTTGGAAATTGAATTACACCGTCCTGATTTATGATTGTATATGCGACTTGCATATGATGGGAGAACAATCTTCTCTCCAGGAGTAAAAAAAATATCCTAATGTATCGAAGATGATGCTTTGAAGCTTTTAGACACAGGAGGAGTGATGCTTTCTTATAAAACAGGGGTGTTATAAAGAGAAAGATGCCTGTGTAATACTGTATTAGTTACATTTGAACTACTTGAGTAACTACCTCATTGGTTTAGTTGTTGAACTGTAATAAGATAACAGTAAACATTATAAAACAATCTCCTAAAATAAGATGAAAAAAACCCACTGGATGGTATAAATCAGACCCATGTGAAATAAATGTTGATTTTTCAGCATCTATCACATTTTAGACTTTTTCAATTTGCTTTTCTTCTGAATTATCTAAAGCAGGCCGATACTTGAAAAATTTAATTATGTGGCTTATCAATGTGCAGATGCATCAAAAAAGCGTATTTAAACATTGAACTAAACTGATGTTCTGTCACTTTAAATACTTGATAGGTGAACTGGGAACAATTAAGATGTATTAACTTCTATAACAGCAAAAACATGCCAAAACATTCAGACACATTTTTAACCACACGTCAGTCACTTACAGTATAGAGGAGTAAACTTAAGCAAAAATCAATAACTGAGCAATGAGCCTAAATGTAAAAATCCTGAGACGGTTTTTGATATCGGCAAATGTTTTACTACCCTGGGCATCACAGTCTCTGGAGATTCACAAACATTCTCAAAAAAGTAATCCATCAGTTCTCCCTCGAACAAGTTTCCCTTTTCTCATTTGCATGTCAACTCAAAGACGAATGGGGTTTCCCCTTTGTGATGCACAGTGTAAGCACTTTAAGAGGATCTTGAGAGAACAATAATAGTAAAATTGGGATCTATTTTGAAACTTACGATTCAGCTCTAAATTCAAGGACTACTTCACTGTTTTTATGAAATCTGGACTGCATCAATCAGTTTAATCTGTCTTATTGCATCTTTGAATGCTCAAACAGAGACAACATTTTTCAGCACCGAAAAAAGATTTTGTAAAACTCACTTTGAAGTGAACCTTTGCTCTGTTTGTTAGAACAAATAAAAGTGCAGCTTTAAAGCTTTACTGTCTCTACAGTCTCTTCTGACTGAGGCAAATATGAAACTTGTAAACCAGTCAAACCTGGAATGAATTATTCTGCACTCAAAACGCATCCTTAGGTTTATAGCACAGGAGAAAGTGACGCACAACGGGTCATTGATGCAAGAGAGGCCATTGCTCTCAAAAGTGATAAGATATTTTTGTAATTAAAAAAAACAAAAAACCTCCTATAACTTTTAAGAATACTTGATCCCTGCCCGTTCATGGATCCACCTGTTCACGTATTTTTCTGCGATGATTTGAGGAAAAGCCAGCATATCTATCTGTTTTAGTGTGTTAGGTATGTTAGGTACTCTTTGGTGTAAAAAGCAGATTTATTGTTAAAAAAAAAAACACAAGAACATATTTTCCTTTCTGTAAATCTTTCTAGTTGAGGTATAAAAGTATGTCCCAAAACTCCTAATGTAAGTTTAAAAGAGATTCTGGCCAAACGCTCTCACAAAAATCTGCAAATACAATTTTGATTTCTAAATCTCTCACAGTAAAATGTACTTTCTATCCACTTGTCCAGCCATCTTTGGCAGCAGGAATGTAACTGGAATTATAAACTAGTCTGATTCACATTTTATGCAGGCATACAAACCAGGTTTGCCAATTTTACTTTTATTTACTCTTTTCTACATTTAAAAGAAAGAAAAAGGTGTAAGCAACCTTTATAGTCTTCTCAGTGGTAAACTCGGGAGTTTTTTTTTTTATCTGTGCTAAACAGGAGTTTGAGGTCTTATATTTTATTAATTATTCAAAGTGTAGTGATTTGGTGATAAATTGACAATCATATATGTCTTCAAAAATATATACCTGTCACCTAATTGTCAATCTGCCTTTCGATGGCATATAAAGATCCTGTGCGTCGTTTCAATCCATCTGAAACTGTAATGTGATCATCAGCCCAGAGAGGTTGTCACGTTTTTTCCCACCCCCCCATAATAAAAAAATCATTTACTTTCAGGATGACGACAGAATGAATGCAAATGTAAATCAAACATTGCTGCAATGACCCAAAAATGATAGCACTTAATCTCATGTTACAAAATACAGATGCTCCACTTCTCACTGTGTGTATTGTTGTAGATTTGCTTTGCACCAAAAGAGAGGCACTTACTCTATCCATACAGAGAATCAAACGGTACATTTCGTATTCTTCACCTGAAACACACACTTATGCATCATGTGTGGAAGCGGCTTTACTGACCAAACACTTGAAAAAACGAGCCACCAGGTTAAATTCATTTGCAAACTTGACTTGTGAGCTAAGCTCCGACTCAGGTCAATTATTTGCCACATATTTTGAACTTAATTTACTAGTAACTGATTACTGTGACTTTTTAAAAACTTATTTTGTGGTAATTTTTTTCCATTTTATTTTAATTTATTATTATGTTAATTTAGCAATATCGCAGCTACAAGTTGATAGACTTTTTTTCTAGGCATCGTTAAATGTTTTTCAAGAAATTGTTAAATACAGCATCCTTAGTACACTCAGTGTTTTAGTGTAAGCAGTCTTCTGACTGCTTACACCAAAAACCAATCTCTTGTCTTACGCTATTTGCTTCATCCAGAGAGCCTGGGCTCTCGGCTGTTGAGAAATGATTGCTTCATGGAGGCGTTTACTGTGTTGAGGTTTTAAATTTTACCCAATTACTAGCGTTTGCCTTTGACGTATGCAATGGGCCAGTTTGACGCTAAGAAGCTTACTGGAAATTGCCAGCGCTGTAAACAATCATCCTCCGCTGCAAAGAGAGAAGTGCCGAGTCGAGCGAGGCAGCTGACGATGTTAATTCAATATTTAGAAGCTGAACGGCTTCATTCACTTCCTCCGCTGCCATTGCTAAAACTACAGACAGACTACAATTTTACAACAGCGTAAGTAGAAAATATACTTGACACAATCCAAGTCAAGGGGAGAAAGCCCAGACTGTGCTGAACACAAGATTTTTTTTTTTTTTTTTGAGTGGAATAGCACCAACAAGGCAATGGTCAAGCTACTTCTGAAGAACCACAGATATCTATGTGCTCAGCTTAACTAAGTGATCTGGAAATGTAACACAGAGGCTGGACCAGAGAAGAGTGACGGTGAAATAGCTCAATATTAACCTATGACGCAAATTCTTTTCTTTTAACCGCTGCTACAAACATGCTATTTTGATACCAAGTTTAAATATTTGAAAAGTTATTAGTAACATGTTGACATTGGATCAGCTGAGAACTTGGTTGACCTGCATGTTTTCCAGTCAGATTGCAAGTAGATGTCCGACTGCGAACAAACACCCGACAAACGAGCAAAAACGTAGACCAAGTAGCATTTTTAAACACCATGAAACTCTTCATATTTGATTGCCCTCAGGATGACATTTTTTTCAAAATTGACAGATACCTTCTGAGCACCTCTGAACTGTCTGCAACAGGCTGCCTATGTGGCATTGTTAACGCTTCTTTGTCAGCACAAGCATCACCGAATACCTCTTGAAAGCTTGCAGGTTGAGGTGAAGCGTAAAGAATTAGATCTTAACCGCCAAAGTACAGACAGGGATAGTGAAAGATTAGCTGTCATCCTTCAGCAGATAAGAGAAGACACGACTGCCAAGTGATTCTCTTTGTTACAGAAACAAAGGCGATATTCCGAACAGTCGGTGTTTATTTTATTTTTTTATTTATTTCAAACTAGTTATGGCTGTAATAACTCAGAGCAGTTGTGAAAGATGACAACAGTCGTTTTGCGAAGGGAGGGGAGGAATCTGTGTAAGATGTAAACAACTGAAAAATGAACCACTGAGCATTACCTGGGAATGCCACACTGATTTTCAAATTGCTCTCAGTGAAGTTTAACTTGAAGATTTCTAAACAACAGCAGCTGTTGCACAAAAAGCCAGTTTTAAACAAATTCCTCTAAAATGTTTTAGTGTTGCTTCACAGGATAACAACATTGCAGCTTGAAACCTTAATAAATAATAACATCCCAATTAAACCTGCCACAATAACAGAATCTTGAGGCCATTAAACATGAATGCTGTGCAGAAGAAACAAACATTTGCTTAAGTCACTCGCTGGCAGCACCTTGCAAAAGTATTCACGCTCCTTGAACATTTTCACATTTTGTGAAATTGGAACCACCATTTTCAATCTTTTTTTTTTTTTTACCAGTTTTTTAAATTTAATTGCTGGTTCTGTTAATTTTGGGGGGGGGGGGGGGGGGG